>NW_009597577.1:19822-33690 GCF_000690535.1 Cariama cristata | reverse complement strand
TTTTTTGCTTAAAATTCTAGGGTGGGTATGAATGAAGTAACTGAAATAAACAGCATGCTTCTATACAGACTAAACTATTTGTCAATTCACAGGAAAGGTAATTGGTGGTATTCTAATTAGCATTATTTTGTAAATGCTGGAAATGACAGCTGAAGTTGGAATAATGCTTTGTTTTAAAGAAAGTTGGGGAAGTTTAGAAACCCTCTTATTTAAAGTTGCCATTTTCTGTGTCTGGTTTATCAAAATCTGTCCTTTTCTAAATCTTATAAGGGAGTGGAGTGACAGGGAAGGGGTTTCTGTGAGAATTTTGTTTCTGAACCAGCTATGATAAATAAGGTGAAAGATTTGCAGCCTACCTTTCAGAAATTTCTAGTAATCCTTCCTATTGAGTGAGTTGGAAACACTATGAAAATATTTTAGTATTCCTGCTTCTGGTTTGCTTGAGGCTGAAGGTGGTGTAGATGTGTCTACACAAGGTGAAAGAGAAGTGAATTTCTTTAACAGCAGCGGTATCAATTTACAGATTTATGTTTTGTGTCCAGGCTGGTTTTGTTGTGCAAGGTCTCCTATTGCAAGAAAATAACTGACTAAATTGGTACAGTAATGTAAGGCCTTTGATTTTAAAAAAAAATAAAATAAAATAAAAAATCTTAGTTTTCAACACAAAGAAGACCAGTAATAAAAAAGTATCACACAGGGTTTTGTCAGATTGTGGTACAGGTATGTCTTAACTCTCATTAGATTCTCAGTGTTACTTCATTGTCCCTGAATAACAGTATAAGCATCTTCTCCCCCAAAAAAAATTCAAAGTATTTTAAAATTCCATATCAGTTCTTTACCAATACCAATGTCTGGAGACTGTGGTAACTTTGGTTTCAGATATTCTCTTCCTCTGGTTCCCTGCATACTCTTATTTCTCTTAAGTAAATTAGAAAAACATGTGACACCAAAGCAAAATGACACAAGAAAAACATGTCATAAAACATCACATTTGAAAGTGTCTTGTAGATAGAACGGAATAATAATTTAAAAATAACAGAGGTGTAGCAGGTAGAAAATATTTTGAGGCTTCCTGAAGATGTGATTTTGAGACAAAAATAAAATTGTATTTGTGAGGGAACCATCAGCAAAGTACAAGCCTATTTTCTGTCCCATGCTACAAATACAACAGCAGTGACTTTTAGGCTAATTTACGTGAATATTTGGGATATTCGATTACAAAACCCCGTATCGCTTTCTGACCAAAAGCCCTCTCTGCTCTGGGCTGCGGTGTTTGCCTGGCGAGTTACCTGGGTGCCATGAGGAAGCCGTAACCCACCCAGCCGCGGTGCTGGCAGCCCCCGCTGCCGGCCAGCGAGCCCCAAGCCCAGCCCTAGCAGCTGGTCCACGCTTGCGCTTCCCTCCCTGACGTTGTCTCTAAAATGGGTTCCTCGTGTTCGAGCCTGTCTGTTGTGTTGCAGCAAGTTGTAGCAGGAAACACCAAGATGAAACGTGGGAGATTTTTCTGGCTTTTTTTCTTTGCAGGTCACACAGCGCGTTGCGTGTTGTTTCAAACATCAAATACTGAAATGGTTTGGGGACTTACATTCTACTGGACTTGTTCATAGCAGAAATTTGCAGGTTTTACACAAACTTATTTTCAGAGGCTTATTGTGGTGCCATCCTCTTCCTTGTTATGAGGAAACTATGTGAGAGAAACTATGACTTTGATGCAGGCATGTAACCTCTCCCTCTCACGGAAAGAACTGTGTTTACTCACTTGGGTTTACCCAACAACTAAATTGTGATAACTCCAGATTAATATTGCTCTACAGTCCAATTTTGATGAAGTATTTCTCCCCTGTGGGTGAAATTGTCCCATACCAGCTTGGACTGGCTGGAGAGGGAGGGAAAAGGGACATGAGTGTCCTGCCTCTGTTTAGCTTTGAAAGGTAGCACCTTAAACCTCAAGTTGTTTAGGGTAGGAAGCTTGGGTTTTGTGGTTGGATTTTTTTTTTTTTTAAATGTTTTCTGATGCTTCCCACATAGTTCCCCTCCATTCCAATAAGTCACTTATAGGGGCATTCGACCGAATCTCTTTGCTGCCATAAAGCACCTGTGGCAGCGCCCATGCTATGTCCTGTCAGCTGCAATGCTGCCTGGGGAGCGGTTTGTGCCCTTGTGGCACAGCAAAACCCACCCTCTGCCTCCCTCCAAAAAATGGTTTAGAAAGAGGGGGGGCCTGTCGGGATGATGTGGTCCTTTTTCACCAAAAAAAGTGTTTTTGAGGCGAGAGGCTTCCCGAGCCTGCCCCAGGGTGCGGGGAGAGGCAGAGGCTGCAGGTTCTTCCCACCTCCGCTGGCCCAGCTCCCTGCTCGTCTGTGGCTGGAAGCTGTGTATGTGTACCTGTATCTAGTTGTATATACATACAACTGTACTTAATGTTTTTGGTTATTTTTTTGTATGGAGAAAATACCCATGTGGCTGTTGCCTGGCAACTGGTGAAGCTCAGGTGGAGGCTGTGAGGTGAGGGGTGAGGGGTGGCTCTTGCGTAGCAATGGCAGCCCCTTCACGCTGGGCCTGCTGCGGTCACTGGGGGCTCTGGGAGAATGCATCTCTGGGAAGTCTGCAGATGGGGCTTTTAAAACTGTAAATAAAGACCTTTGTATATACTCTGGCCCCCACTGTCCTGTAGAAAGTGCTCATTATTCCCTTCCTCTAAAGGAGACAGAATACTGCTTTGCAAGCTCCCTTCCTTTTATGCAAAAACATGCCTCGATGGAGGGCAGCTCCTTCTGTTGGGTGCCCATTGACGTGCGGAGGTTTGGCTTTACAGATTGTATTGACGTTTTGCACCAGCCTATGCAGCTGGGCTCGCTAAAAATATCTCTGGAGATAATTCAGCCAGGAAAAACATCTAACTGTATAGAGGATTTTATTTATTTTTAAGGTCTGAATTGCTGTTAAATTTAATTTCCCTCTCTCTCAATAATATGCATTATTGAGTGCTCCGTGTAATGCTGTCAAGCATCTGGGTGCTATCAGCTAATGGGTCCTATCCAACTGTGTGTCAGTCTCTTCAGACTAGTGGGATGGTGTATTTACTGAAGTGGAAGAAGAAAGTCCAAGACAATAGAGACAATTGCCACGACAAGGATCATCGCTCTCGTGTTAAGAGTTGTACAGTTAGACCTTTCCACACACGAGATTTCCTTTGCTGTTTCCCAAGCAGTCACTTTCACTGGTGGTTTTATCCCGCTCTACTGTACTGGCGTTAAGTTCCACTCCTGTGTCCATTCCTTCAGTGCATAATTAGTAGTAACGTTGTTCTAGTTGGGAACCACCCCTCCTCAGTATGCTCTTATTTTAAGGTGCTTAAATGTAGGATTTTTCTACTTCCTAAGAAACTTGTGCAGAAATACAATCTTTGCTCTGGGCAAAGTTTGAGGCAGGGGTAGGAGGAAGCTTTGACTGAAATGTCCCTGTTCAGCCAGGACCAGCTGTGACAGATCACCAGGGGAGGCAATGACAGAAATAGGAGCTCACTGTGGAGAATGCCCTTCTGCTGGCTGAGTGGTACAGTGATAAATTTAGTGACTTCTTTGTTTTTCTTAAACAAGAACCACCTGGAAGATAATTAGATAGAATCTAAGCTTTCCTCAAATTTTTCTTGTTGCTGTTAGATGGCTTTACATCAGCTGTTGATGGTGGGATTCAGGGAGGTTCGAAGTCTAATAAATTATTTTATTTGGTAAATGTGAGATGCAACCGTAACTCCATGTTTAAAATCTGGGTACTCACAACCTCTTCCAATATGATGTATCACTACCTACCAAGACATACTGCTTGTAATTTGAAGGGAAAGGGGTTTTTGCATTCCACAATACTTGCAATATTTCTAAGCGTGCCAGTCTTACTGATATCCTTATGTGGGAGATCCACATTCCAGTCCTAATGCTGTATAGAACAAGCTGTGGACACAGGTCATGCTCCTTAATTCCAAGGAAATATATTCGGTATCAAGACTACAAACAACACATGATTGAGTCTTTTGTGTTAAATCCTCTCTTGATCTATTGCATTGATTTCATGAAACTAAGTCTGCCTGTTCAGTACAGTATCTATTTGATTATGTGTTTTGATGTTGCAATATACCATTGTATCAAATATTCAGACATTTCATCAAAAGACAATGTCTATCCTCATCTGCTGTTTGATACAAATCACTGAAGTATGTGAATTATAATTGGATGAAATATTCAGTATGATTATTTTACCTGAAGATTCATCGGAAGTCATGAGTAGCCAGTAACTTATTTCCTTTTGTGCTTTGATGAAATACCCAAATAAATAAATTGCTATCTGAGAAATTGATTTAGAAGTAGCAAGCAGACAAGAGAGAGAGCATATATTTCCCTCTTGATTTTTAAGGAGAATTGGTGGTAAATGAATATGTTGGGGAGGTCTCTCAGGGTATATTGTACTAGTGGAATGCAAACGTGCAAAGGATTGTGCACTGAACAGGAGGAAGGCTGTATGTACTGCAATACACTTCTCATATAATGAACAAAGCACAAATTTTGGTTATAATTTGGTTCTTACTCTTGATTACATTGGATGGATATTGTGGCCAAGAGTCCTCTTGATTTCAGTGGGAGCAGAACTTGACACCTGAGCTGTTTTTTCAGCTTTAAGGAACTAATTCTTCAAAGAGTTTAAAAACTGAGGTGAGAGCAGGCACATTCATTACAAATGTCTATTTTTGTGGAGTCCATTAACACAGCTGGAAGGCAATGACAATGCTATCAAAAGAGTACACTTGAAAAATGCTTGGGAAAATTGTCTTGTTAACAGGAACCAATGAGCTGGTAACCTGAAATTAGACCAGTGGGACTTCTTACACTTTAGAGATACTTGGAGCTAGAGGCAGAAGGATCAAGATTTTAAGCACAGAATAATACATATTTTTAACTTCCAGGTTAGATTGAGAAAGTATGGTTACACATGTCTTTTAATATGTCTTAACTTGCAAAAATTATCCCCAGTTCTGGAAGACTTTTCATTATGCCGTAATGAAGGTAACAGTCTTGACATCAAATATTTTGCAGCCAAGCATAAAGGAGCTTTGACATTAGGTGATGTTTATGAGATAATATTGCAGGAACCTGCTGATTTTTTTCTGTCCTTTTAACTGTTGAAAGGAAGTCTTTGCAGAAATGGTGCCTCCATAGATGCTATTTCAAGGAAAGATCTGCTGTTTGCTAGTGGAACATTCTGAAAGTTTATGTTGGCTTTAAAAAAAAAGAAATTCACAAGTATATGAGATCTAAAAGTTGTCACGAATACTGCACATCAGGGCAATTTAGTACTTTACAAATTCACAGAAATACTGAGGAGATTTACTGGTTTTATACAAATGTCTCATGAAGGAAGAATCTAATAAAAGTGACTTAACTAGAACTTCTTTCTGTGGAACTGCATTTCATAAATGAGTGAATGTGGCCTAGGACAACTCGGGGAAAAAAAACGCCAACAAACGGGTAATAAATAAATTATCATTATACTGTTTGTAGGGTTATTGATGTTTCAGCACTGGTTTGGTGAGCAAAATAAACACTTCTATCGATTACAGAAAACGTTTGATGTTAAATGAGAATTTTAAAGACAAGGAACTTGGATAATTTGTATAGTTATATTGATAGGTTATGTTGATATGACATGCTTGAAGTTGTGATGCTATATGCTCACAGGTAACTAATATTCATATTGGCTTAATGAGACTTGCTCTTGAACAGATAAGACCTCAACATAATTTAAATTATGGCTTTAATTTAGATTTAAATTATTATTGGAGGAGAGAAATTGTAAATTGTGATATTTTTAGGAATGATAAAAAGCGTACAAGAATTAAGGTTGGGTGAATGTTTTGCATTAAACACTGAGTACCTGGCTGCTCACAGGAACCACAGAAGCAATTCTGACTACCATACAAAACCTCTTGGTTTTCCTTCCCCTCCATGCTGAAGACAAAACCCATGCAGTGAACCAATTGTATAACCAATGCTTTTTCTAACATCTTGGCACAACATTGCACTTACTGGGACTTTGGGAAAATAAGCATTATTTTTGGACTTGTGGGAAGGAATTGCCCTTACAAAGGAGATAAGAACGTTATTTTTTCTCACGTAGTTGCCTCGTACCCTACTGTTTTGGGAATTATGCTGTATTTTTCTTTAATCTCATCAGGCAAAGCTGTAGCTCAGTTCCAAGCGTAACTCCAGACTTCTGTTTAATAACACATGCAGCAAATCTATAATTTAATTTATATACCTGTGAAGGTTGTTAAGCAAAATAAAACCCCCACATATTAAAATCATAATAGAATTTATGCAAATCCCATTTCCCACCTGGAATACTGGGCACTGTTTGTCAAAACTTTTTTTTCTTTGTACAAGTTGTGTGCTGCTTCTGTTTTTCATTTTGTTGTTTTAAACCAAAGTGGGAATTAAAAGTAATTTGAAACTGAGATGATGCTGAATTTTTTGTTTAAAAGAGGAGAAAAAAACCCAAACAAACAAAAAACCAACACAAAAAAAACCAATGGTACAAATATAGTAATTCTCAAAGTTGCAGCAGCCTGAGCCCCTATCTGAATTTTCAAACTTGAAATCTTATCTGTGCACTCTGGTTAAGTTCTGGTTTTAAATTTTATGTTTTTATTATATTAAGTAGAGGAACAATAATGTTTTGGCTGGGGAAAGGTTATACAGCCTCTCAGACTTTGCATATTTCCCCTTCTGTTTGGTTATATAAAAACCTGTTTCTTCCTCCTTCTTGGAGGAGGGGGGGAAATAAATCTTTCTCTGAAGTTGTTTCCCTGGATATTTTAGTAAGAATGACTTCAAAATGATCTTCTTCCCATACCAAAGGGAAAATTCAGATGGTGAGCTCAGTGGTATGGCTCAAGACCTTTTAAGTGCCACATTGTGCTAAGGTACCATAATGTTCCTTCTCCCAGGGTCCCAGATGCCAGTAGTTTTTGACACGTGGGGAGAAATAGCTGGTGGGAAGGGTCTTTTGTTGACCCTTTGTTCAACAGGGGATGCATGCAAGTACTTTATTTTCTGTTTTCTTACCACTTCAGATGTGCTTCTCTAGTTGCACTCTGTGATTAGCAGTCATCACTTGCATGAAAGCAATTTTTCACATTTCAGTTGTGACCTGTGGTCTCCTTAATCTTGGCTAATGTCAAACATTTCCTCTTTTGTAGCATGATCTCTACAGCTAAAACTTTCCTATTGTTTTAGAGATTGTCTAATTAATTGCAAATTAATTATTTTCTCTGTGGCCAGTATGTTGTGGGAGCTTGCTTTGGGTAGTATTGTTTTACAGTTCTGCACTAAATTAGCCAAGGTGCAAAGCTATGATGTGTGGTTGTGCCCTTTAGACTGTTTGCCTCTTCCTTCAGATTTGAAGAACTGAGACCCTAATGTAGTCATATCTTGCTCTAAAAAGGCACATTTACCCACTTCAATTCTTCCTCCATCAGATGCCCTCACTGTTAAAATGAAAGCTTCCTTGTGGCTCTTTGGGTGTTCTGTCACTGCATCTACTTTACAATCTCTCTTGTGCGTGGCCATGAACAGAAACTTGTTTGGTTTTTTTGTGGTGTGGGTTTTTCCGCCCCCCTCCCCCTTTATATCTTTGCAGTCTTTGACAACTGTTCAGTTAGGTTTACTGGACTTCGGAGGGCTTAGTTTTCTGTGAAGGGAGAGAGAAGAGTTAAGCTAATCTTTGCTGTATGTAAAGCAGTTTATAACTGAAAAGTGCCCTCTGGAGTGCTGCTCTGCATGATTTGTTCTTGGAAAAGTGTAACTGCTTTAGGGATTTGGTAAGATTCTGATTTAATTTCTGGATTTTCATTGTGAGGGATGACCAAAACAAAAAATAGGTCAAACTTCAGGGAAATGCAAACTTTGATTTGCAGAAGAAAAATCAGCTTTGTTACATGCATAATTCCTGGTGATCTGGCACAAGATGTATGCCCATGTGAAGTGTGGAGCAGAATTGAGGCTCTGAATCTTTGAGGTTTCCCTTTACTTCAGAAAGCATTTGTGGTGCTCAGCCCACTTTAGAGTCAGGCCTTAAATGTCAGATTCTTTTGATCACATTTAAAAAGGTGACTCACTGTGAATGCTTTATTGTATATTGGGCTGGGAAGGACAGATAACAGAGTTTTGATAACAAAATATCAGAGAGTAGAAGGGATCTCATTATTGCAAGAGTCTGAATGTTAACATATTTATTAAAGTTCTGACAATTGTGACAATCATCCTTGCCTGTAAATGTCAGTGCTTTATGAACTTCCACAGCTTCCTTCTTGTTTCTCAGACTTGTCAATCACTGCAATTACCACATAAATCAAAAGTCATAACGTAAACTTACTTCTCTGATGCATCCTTTTTAAGCTCGATGTGTGATGGAAGCTGTGATTTGTTCTTCAGAAATAGTTTACAGGCAACTGCTATTCAATAGGCTGTTAGTGAAAGAACTGACTTTAAATCCTACACGCTGGTCTAAATGCCCAGCCACAGTAGGTTAACATTTTGCCTAGCTTTCTATGTGCAATAACAGCAATAGTTTAATAAAATATTACAAACAACACAGTACACAATCTTGCATAACTGACCCAAATGAAGATGTAAAGGAGAAAAAACATGCACGAAGGGTAGCAGTTGTCTGATGAAAGTTTAAAAAAAGGGGGGAAAGTTTAACGTAAAGACAAGAAAGTTGCCTTTTGGTAAAAGGTTGGAGGTCAGGGACATTACAGAATTACAGACCTGTATGTGATTCTGTCCATCATGGGTACATCAGGGTATTTTATGGAGAAATCTATTCTGCATCATGTTTTGATTGCATTTTTCTAATCCATATGCAAAATGCTTAACCAGAACTCTGTTTTAATTAGCTGCTTCTGCAGTGGCATGCTCTAAAATATATCCTTTGCAGCTGAGTTGAGATGCTAAGGACAAAACATGCTGGGGCTTCCCTAGCAGCTTACAGCTGTGAAAACAGATAGGGCTCTTTAATTCTTCATTGAAATGTGTTGCCACTGAACGGATTACTAGTTTGAATTTTTTTTTTTCTTCTTGCTTTTAAACTGTCTTTAATGTCTATGGCGAACAGTGCATTTAGAAATCTAAAACTGAATGAGTTACAATAGTTTAGTTTCTAAATTCCTGATACTGCACAATTGAAGTCAATGGGGACTTAGCTATTTACTTCAATGAATGGAAGATCAAACCCTAAAGGAGGCTATTGTATTGCTGCTGAAACAATTCAGTATGTCACATCTATCTTTCAGAAGCATATATATGTAGACTAGCAGGCGCTAAGCTGTGTTGTCTATGGTTTCTTATTGTTTAACATGATCTGTGATGTGTCTGCACCAATAGCTCTCAGGTTAATTCTTTTCAGTTCTTTGTTTATGATTTCTAAGCTTCAAAGCAGAAATAAACCTTCAGGACAATAATTGACATGTCATTAAGTTACTGTTTCATTTTAACTTTTGTTTAGAATATGAAAGGTTTTGTGCATTTCATAAATCAGTTTCCCAGGAAATGAGTCCTTCAGTACTTATTCTGGCAAAATCCAACTGGCAAGGATTTCTTGAATTGGCACTATATCCTTCTATTTGGAGCTTTATCTGTATTTATATCCAAAAAGTCAATGTTAATCAGTCTTGTTATAAATTATTTGGCTTAACAGACAAATTCTGTTCACTACGTAGGTCTCTTGTGAACTTAGTTGTGTGGAGTTCCCTACAACAATTTCCTCCTTTGTCTTCATGTAATTGTTTCAGTCTGTCTGCACGAAGTAAATCAAGAGGTGGTGAGGGTTTTTTGTTTGTGGTTTTTTTTGTTTTAAATTTCAAACTTCTGTAGTTTATAATCTTCCAAATTTAAATGTATGTAACAAAGACTAATTTTCATGTAACAATCTCAAAGGGATTAATCATTTGATTAGAAGTACAACTTGATTGAGGAAATGTGATTTTTTTTTTTTTTTTTTTAATCAAGAACAGGAATTATAAACTACTTTGTCCAAAGAAATGAAATGCGTTTTCCTAAAAATAGGTAGCCTGAATAGCTCAAACATTGTTGTTTTGCTGGCTTTCCCCTTTTATAAGAATGGAGTAATTTGGGGGACAATGTTGTGGAAGACAGTCTTCTCTTATTAGCAGGAAAATCTATGATAATATCCCTGCTTCCTCATTATTGAGACATTCAACATCATCTTCTGGATGGCATGGATGTTTTCCATTGCTTCTTACAATATGGCAGCCTTTCAATTTCTGTTTTCATTGTTTTGAATTTTCCCTCTATCTTTTTGGTCTTAAGCACAATGTACCTCAAAGTATGTGACATAGAAACACATGGTTTCCTTGACACAGCTATACACTATATAATCTAAATGGTGGGGAGTGAAGTCAACAAATCACTGAGGAAGGTATAAGCAACTAGCCAAACAATCAGAAAAGGGGTTAAGGAAGTTTTAGAGAAGACCATCCTACTTTACCAACTGTGAAGTCACGCTCTTTACTGAAGCCAGTAGCAAAGATTTCCTGGTTGTCTGTGGGGTAAGACTTTTACTTGTAAGTTGTAATCCTGAGGAATTGTTCTCCTACCAGACTGGAGTGTGATGAGAAATAATTGGAAATTCATCCCTGAAGACAACTTCAAGAACTCCTTGTGTTCTTAGGATTCCTTAGTAACATCATTCAGTCATACATTAATGTGTAAATATAGGGTATCTGTGCATACCCAAGTATATACAGTCATTCTCTATAAATGTATTTATGAAAGGAGAATTATGCTAAATATTGTATCTCTATCTGAATTGCTCACTGGCCACACGTAGTTGGGGTGGATATGTTAGACTCACACACCAGGTGCTCTAGTGTGGCTTTAGGTAAAAGTGGCAGCAGGGTTTGGAGCCAAGTAGTGTGTTCCCTGTCTCTTCGTGCCAGAGAAGCCACAGTACTGAGCTGCATTGTAGAGGTACCCAGGTGTATGCCCGAGCTACACATAGAAAGGCAGGCATTTTTAATAGCTAATGCTATGCTGCGAATATCCCATTCCCGATGTTCCACTCCATTCCCCAGACGCCTATCCTGAGTGGTTCAGAGCAATGATGCTGAGGGTCCCATACTGCTAGCAATGAACATAAATTTCTTCATTCTTCTTTATTCATAAGGCTGCTCAATCTTGGAGTAGGCGAATCCAGATGACAATTACCTAAATTAGCTCTGCAGTGAAAAATATACCCCAACAACAAGCTGAGCTCCTCATGCATGATTAGGTAATTGAGTCTGTTGCATTCTTGTAAATTAAAAGGAGACCATATTTAAGTTAGCTTGAGAGAAAGTGAGATAGGAGGTGGGATATCTGTTGTTTAAAAATCCTTTTTTTCTCTTTGTCTTGCTACAGTTTCTAAAGATAAATGTTTTATTTTGAGGGAGCTTTTCTTCAGTGTCACTGGTCACAGTTTCCGAAGATGACAAAGAAAAGGTGCCCTGGGCCCACGAGTTTGTGTGCATGATAAATATCTATCAAAATGCAGATCACTAAATATTAAGTATACTGTGTCATGTTGTGTAACTAAAATAAACAATACAGTTTGATTAACAGACAACATCTTGTCCTTTTTAAAGTGTAATCTGCATCTTATTTGTCTTTCGCAATGTACCCAGCAGCCAGACTCACTGCTTTGTTACTCACCTGTAAAATAAAATCAATGAAGACTGACAGCTTTTCATGTCCAGTCAATGGCAATTAACATTAATCTTTTGCTGATGACTTTGTCGTCAAAATCACTCTTACAATGCAAGTATATGTTGTACAAATCAAGAAAATGCTGGGTGAAGACTTTGACTTACTAATGACAGAATTAGGCAATTTATATATTCTGTGAAAAGGTCTGAATTGTAGTGGTATTACATGTAGTATGTGACAGACATCACAGCAGCGTTGATACATCATGGTCAGGATGTCACCATGGTGAAACATGGTATGATTACAATATACTATGGCTGATAAGGCTATCATTAATGCCACCTGAATACTGATACCATGTCACAATAAATCTGCCAAGGAGCAGGTTCCTCCAGAAGGGTGTCTGCCTTGCTCTTTGTGCCAAGCTTCACTAATCATCTTTACTGGTTCCCCAGCGTATTGTTTTCTTGCGCGTTGTAATTTCATGCATTAAAGTAGCACATCTGAGGGCTGCTATAGTCTAGGCCGTGCTGGTATTTTCATTATAGAGCCCATTTCTCACAGCCTTGTAACTCTTCTGTAAGAAGGAAAGTGCTGCAGGCAGACACCTGGCCCTTGATGTCTTCAGTCTGTTCTCAGCTCAGTCATGCAAATGGTTAGAGCCTTTGACTGTCTATGTACCAGTGAGTTTGCCTAACCTTTAAAGGATTGACCCCTGTGTGTGTTTGATGGGTGGTTTCTGTGATTTTTAGAAAAAAACTAGAATCAGCTCTAACTTCAGACATAATGCCTTTCCCTTAGGTACGTGCCTGTTTATATTTTCTGGTTGTGGGGAGAAATAACATGAAGTGAATCAAAGCCACCTACCAGTATAGGAAAGTTGTATTTTCACACTGTAACCATCCATGTCCTCACAGGTTCTTCTGTTCTTATGTGGGCAAATGTATAGTTGATGGAAATAAAGAGTAAGTGCCATCCTGAGAAGTTATCATCTTTGCTTGGTGAACAACTATTGACACGAATGACAGCAGCGTGCAAAACTGAGTTAGTTAACTTCAGGTTATAAGATGTGATTGAAGATTTCCATTTTTTGCATGAAATTCTAAAACACTGGAGTAGTAACATCAGTGACTGTTGAAAGACCTAGGTTTGTTTATCAAAGTCTGCTTGCACTGCCCTGCTTTGCTTGCTGTTCTCTTGGTCTATCTACAAGCCTGAGTAGATCTGTAATGTCTGTGTTCTTGATGAACCATCTGGAGACTGTGAAACTTCGAGAATCTGAAACTGTTGGAAAAAATCATTGTCTATAATCAATCATTCTGCTAAACTTCATGCCACTGTGCAACTGATTAATAATGCTTTGAATCAGGTTGTTAGTATGTAATTCTGGATTACTTACACCTAAAGTAACAAAATGATGTTTTATGAGCCTCAGGTAATTCTCAGGAAGGGGCATTGCCTAACTCACAGTGGCTGTCTCACCAGAAATGTGTGTCTTACTGATGCACCAGATGGGCTAAGGGGACACAGATATTCTCAAATGCTACCAAAATAAAGACTTATATATGTCTGTCTTGTTTTCTCTCATCCACTCTTATGGATAGAATTTTTAATTCTTTGGTTTCTGTGTCCAACTCAATGAATTGAAGACAGATTTCCGATTTAGAGAGTATTAAGCAATCCTCTTCACAGTCAGTCTCTTCTAAGCCAATAAACAACATATTTTTCTCTGCTTGGATTATTTTTTTTTCTTCTTCTGTAAGTTAAACAAAATGTTAAGTGCTTTGAGAGGATGATTAAACAGACGGTTTTGGTAAATGATTCTGACCTTGTCATTTACTTTAAAAACAGGCTGTACCTCCAGACCATGTTCTTGTTCCATTTCACTGAGGATGTTCTCAATTTGCAGGCTGTGCATATGTTTGCTTTAAGATTTTCCAGCAAATTGAAAGCTGTATGTAAATAGCTGCCTGTGGAGGAAAAAGATTTAAAAAGAAAAAAAGGGGGCAATGAATACTTTTGGGAAGGTGGACCAGTGCCGTAGATGCATACAGGAACAGCAGTGGCTTTTTTTTTCTGTCTTCCTGGTACTTGCAAATAGTATCTTCTCCCACA
>NW_009597577.1:0-19791 GCF_000690535.1 Cariama cristata | reverse complement strand
AAAATTGTTTTGTCTCCCACAGTTCCCCCCCCCCCCATCAGAATTGTTTCTATAGGGATGAGGAAGAGGAAATGTGCTCACCATATACTTTTGGCAAACTGTTCATATTCTGATGGTTGAGCTGTGTTTCATTATAAATAGCTACAATGTAACTTTAAATTTACTAATTGTATATTAGCTATATGTCTTGAAGTAAAATGACACACTTGCAAAATACATGGTTTCCATAACTGCTCAAACAAGTTGTTTTTATAGTCCATTTCCAATGTGATTTACCATCCAATACATCATCTGTCCATGTGGCAGTGACAACATTTAATGTATAATATCAAAGGAATAAAATTTTAGGCTTTCCAGAATTTCCCAGGGTTACTCCTTTTATTTATTTATTTATTTTTAATTTTTTTATTATTTTCTTCTTGAACTTACCACAAAATAGTAGATCATTTGTGCTGAAGGGTTTGCTTGTTTCTATGTGCTATAGTCTTTCTTGTTATCATGGTGTTGACCTCAGCACATTTTATTTATTTTCTTCAGACTTGGTGAACTACTATATGTGCTATTCAATACCTGTCAAATACAATAGGATCTGATTGATGAAGGAAGAACTGCCTATGAGATCCTAGTCCTAAAGAGTGTCTTCAGTGATTTAAAGGGCACTTAAAACTAGGAACAAGTCTTAAATATGTGTTCTGGGGCCTTAAGCAATTGATAAGAACAAGCAGTTGTGCTTGGTAAAGAGGTAACATTTATTAAGCTTTGTCATTTATAGGTTTTTTTTTTTCAATCCACATCTGCCCTCATCTCTTCATCCCAAAATTTGGATTTCAGGATAAAATAGATTGCCAGCCTAATCAAAAGCATGTGGTACAGCTGACTTCCCCCCAACCCCCCGCCCCGGATCTTTTTTTCCTGTAATTCCTACTACTGCTGTATGAAAAGGGTTGGTTCTGTCTGTAAATCAACTGGAATGGGAATAGTTCTCTTTCTCTGCAGCCCACTGCAATATTCAAATAAAAAATGATTATATATATATAAAAACTAATAAACTACTTTGAAAGACTATGTAATGCTTTTGATACCAAAAACATTTGAAATTCTGTGGTGGTCACCATCTGTAGACAAGACTATGAGGAAGACTTTAAAATAATACCACAAGGAGTACTGTATCTTTGTCAAGATTTTTCTGTTTCTGAAATTTATATACTCAGAAAGTGCTTTTTGAGATTGATGTTGTTGTTGTTAGTACAGTCTTTATTAGGCTGGCAGTCTATTTTACCTTAAATCTATCTGTACTGTATGTACAATAAAGCTGTATGTACAGCAAGTGTAAAGATAATTATCTGTTCATGTATGCATATAAGCTAAGCAGAAGTCTGGGTGATTTACCGTGCTTTGAAGAGTTAGCAGAGCCTGCAAGTAGCCAAAGGGTGATTCCACAAATATTTTTATCTTGTACCTATTTTCAATTTCAGTACGGAACCAGAAGGGCTAGGGAGGTACTGCTAAAGAGTGCTTCTCTCAAAGATGTGTACAATATCTGTCTTCTCTTCTTGGGAAGACTGTCAGCATTGAGTAAAAGTTATACTTCTTAAGAAGCTTTTTTGTTAAGGAGCTTAAAGCGGATGCTTTCTGACTCTTCAGCAGTGTGGAAGAATGCTAGTATTGCTACCACTTGCAAGTAAAATGACAAATATCTTAGAAGTTAGTTTCATTTGGGTGTTGCAGTACTTGTCCTCTGCCCTGCCCATATTTTTGTTCACAGTTGTAAAACTGACTAGAATGTTAAAGAGAGGAGAAGTTTTCATCTGAATGAACAAATATCCATTTTAATTCACCTTTTGTGAATATGTTAATATTTTAACCTCTGGCTGTTTTTCATGTTGCTTGCTGACCAAAACTTCAGTTAAAATGGGTGAGAATTTCTTCCTGAGCCTAGAAATCTAAAGTGTCTTTCTGAATCCAGTTTTTGGTAACATTTTGTTCTACAGCTAAATTATAATTTAAGTCCCTATTATAATTAGTGTCATTTGATTTTAAGAATGTTGAACCATTAGAAATGCTCTAACAGCTTAGAAGATTACATAGCATATAAGCCAGCTGGCAAAAACTAAAAATGGAGAATCTGTTGTAATGGTCTTGGAAACAGCTGAGTCCCTCTCTTGTATTTGGGTGGTTTCTTAGGATTCCAATTCCTTCACAATAAAGTGCACAAGTCATTTTAACGGAAATATTTTTACATTGGCAAATATTTTCATGTTCCATCTTCACATTTTGAATATTTGAGATGAGGCAAATTTTCAAGTAGGTTGCTTTCTCCTTGTATTTTTTTTTTTCTGAAGGTACCTTTGCATATGCTACACTGAGTTGTTTGGTGTGCTGTTACCTATTCAGGATTTTTGTTGGACAGAGCTGACAGAGCCACAATGAATGAGACTCACTTGAATTTGTGAATGAAAGGAAATCTTATATCACAAAAATGAAGCCAAGCTGGGTAGTCATATTCAGCTCAGTGGAGGTACTTGGCAAGTAGATTTCACTCAGTGGTTCAGATTGTTCAGGTTTTATTAATGGCCCTGGCTCCTTATTCACAAAAGCAATTCCTCTGAAGTCAGTGATATTACTAGAGTGAGCATTTCCTTATTTTGTGAAGAGGTAAATTCTCGGTTCATTCCACTGTGAGAATAAAACCTTTGCTTTATTTATTTGAATATGTGGGAGGGCTGGCATTGCTGCTGCTGTGTATTTATTTTATCCACTTGAATTCCTCTGTAAATTATTTGTGTGAGTCTGGTTATTTGTCAGTTGTAATCCAGGCAGGTCATGAGCTGCTTTTGTCTTATGGTCATGCACAATCAATAATAGAGTGAGCACCTCCTGACAATTATTAAATTAGTTTTGGCATTTTTCTGTTGGCAAATTGCTTGTGAACAGATGGCAAAATTTTAAATTTTAGTCAAACATCAAAGTTTTTCCTATTCTGCCACCTGAAACAAATCAGATCTGAAGCCAGTTGAGTAAGTGTAAATTTACTGCCAGTGTGCAGTGGAATAATTTATGCTCTTCAGTCTTCTAGATGACTTGAATGCATGAATAATACCAACTTTTCAGCAAAGGAAGATTTTACGAGAGTTAGAGTTCTCTAGTGGTTAACTTTGTGGCTGTGTGTTGGTTAGTTCAGTCTGTATTTTCATGAACTTTGATTCCCATGCTTTTCAGTTATAGTCTGATCTAACTCCCACTGAATTAAAAAGCCATTATCTTTAATGAAAAATGCATTTATTCAAGTTCTCTAGCGTATATACTATTTCTGTGATGACACGTATTGAATCTTTTGAGGCGCAATTCACATGTTGAGTGTGATGGACAGCAAGAGAAGGGTAGAGCACCCTGTGCCCTAGAAGTCCTTTCATGAGCTGAGATGTATTTTTTTTTTAAAATAAAAAATACATGTCCTGAAGTGAAATGCACATTAACATAATTGAGAAACACTTTATGAACAGGATTAAAATAATAAAGATCTTAATGTGAAACTAAATAAACATTTTACCCTAGTTCTTCTGTAAATGGTTGCATGTTAACCCTATTCTTTTTCAGTGTATTTCTAGGGCATTGTTTCAGACATTCATTTCTTCATAGACAGTCAAAATTGTGCTCAGAGATACAAACAATGCTGATAGAGATTCTCTGCTATGTGATATTTTGATGAGAATTTTGAATGAGAAGAGAAACAGTTCAGGTTGAGAAGCAAACTAAACACTGGCAGAGGTGATGTTGCAAGGTGTTACTGATAAATTGACAGCAGGACCTGGGTTCTACCTGAGCTCTTTCACTCGCAGCTTTGCCCAAGACAATACTCAGCAAAAGTCTTCAGCGAGATAATTTTAACTGAGAAGTATCTTGGTGTGTTGTTTGGTTTGGTTTCTTGTTTGTTTGGTTTGGGTTTTTTGGGGGGGGGTTGTTTGTTTTTTTTAATTAGTGAAGAGATTAGAAAACTTCTGAGGAAAAAAAGTGTTATTGTATAGTCAAGGGAGAAGTCAAATTTAAAAGACAAACAGCTTTTTGTGCATTGTGTACATTTTTGCATTTATATGGAATTTTATCAAAGATCGTTGTCTCCCTTGCTGATTTGTCATTGAGTATGGAGCCATCTATAAGATAATTGTAAACTACACGTAGTCACTGAGGCAAAAGTAATACATATGACAAGTGGATTCAGATGGGACTAGACTTGAAACTAGAGGCTGTATTGGTAAACTAAGACACTGTTTCAGTGCTGAAGGGAAAACCAACATGGAGATGTCAAGTAAGAATTACACAAAAGAACTCATTATGTGTATTTCCATTCTCTCTTGTTCTGTGGACTTTGAAGAATCTCAGTCTTTTAAAATTCTAAGATCTATCTTCTGACTGCATGATAAATTTATGCTTATCTACTCCAATTTATATGGTAAGAGGGTAATCACTTTATCCTCTGCATTACAATTCTTGTCCATGATTTGGTAATTCTCTGTGGAGGACAGGTTCTTTTATAGGGTCTTTAAATCTAATTCTGATCTAATGTAAAATCTAAAAGAACTAGGAAGCTTATACAATAATGCTTGAACGCTAGTAATGCTTGAACACAACCATATGGATTGTTTTAAAGCAAATTGTAAACAAATTGTTTTCCCCAATGCCATAACATAATAAACATGGCACTAATGATCTTTGATAAATTGTAATTCATCCAGCCTTGATCACTATATTTCAGGTGATCTACACTGTGCAGAGGAAGGTTGTGAGCGAGTGGATTAGCTGACTTTGTGCTCTGCAACACCCAGAAACAGTCCTGGGATCTGATTTTCCAAGGATGATTATGAAATAAGGACAGGGCATTGGAAGGCTGAGGAAATGGAGACATGACCTGGCCTTATGGATCATCCAAAGGCGTGAGGGATCTGGGTTTGCGGAGAGAAAGAGGCAATAAGGAGTAAGACAGGGTGAACCTGAGGCTCATGTTGGAAAGATGAAGTGTTTGGGGGGGAAGGTTGTGGAAGCTTGCAGAATTGAAGCTGGGTGTTTTGGGGAGCTTGAGATGGGTTGGTTGGGGTTTATTTGTTGTTGTTTTTGGGGTTTTAGAATTAACTATTTCTAGGATAATTTGGAGCCTTCTGTTCAAGTCTTGATTGGAGAGCCCCTCATAGGTCATGAGTACAGTCGTAAGCCAGTGTACTTCCAGACTGGTCTTTAGAGCCTCTAGTGACCACACCAATACTGTTTCTCTGTCCAGCAGCGCTCATTTTCCTTATGAGTGCATACACATTTTTCAGCTACCAGCTCTAACTTTCTTCTTCCCCTGTCTGTCTTCAATTATACCACTTGTAGCTTGTACAAGATTTATCTGCTGGTTCTATACTGCAGGGTGAAGGAATCTTCAGTGCTGCTGCTGATAATGCAGAAGCATCTGACAAAATCTCTGCCATGAAAATATATGTGTGTGCCCTTGTAGGGGGTGGGAGAAAATGATAGGGAATAAAGTGATAAAATTAATCTTTTTTCTATGAACTCTAGAGGTGATTCGCATGGTCACAGCGAACTACATATGCCTGATACATCTTGTGTGCAGGGAGTTTTATAAAGCTCTGACTGTGTGTGTTTTAAATATAATTACATAAAATAAATAAAACCACAGAGCAAAAATGGAGAAAATAGCACTATCCAATTCTCAACACAAATTCAGAGTCCACATTGAAAACTGCAATCATTTCCTGAAACTCCCCATCTAGGTCTTAAATACTACAAGGGCTTTCAAAAAAGGGCACTAGTCTTACTGCTGTAATACTAACATATGGTGGAAGAAACAGCCATTCTAACATCTAATATTTCAGACAACATCATGCTTTCAAGTGTTTAGAAGCTCTTATGAAAGAGCGGTGGGGTTAGGAAGGCAACTGGGGTCTGATAATGTTGTAGATCTTTCTGCGCCTATAACCTGTAATATTTTTCCTGCCCTGCTGTAACTCCTCATGCCTTTCTGTTCTTCAGCTGTGCATCCAGTGACAGGCATAGCTATCTATCTCTTAAAACGGGCTGAATATAGTGGCAAAGTAAGCTTGCTAGTCTGTAACCTAAACATGTTCTTGTCACTCTATTACTAGGCGTATGCTGTAGGTGAATGAAACCACGGAAAGAGAGCTGAAATACGAAGCTGTTTAAATTGCAAAAAGAAATTTGCAATTGCTTTAAATGCACAGCAGGAACTCACCTTTTGCTGGAAAAGATGTGGCTCTGTCTTAGGCACTGCTTTGAAATGCTCAAAAAGTCATGACTTCTTGTAGTAAAGTAAAAAAACCCAAACAAACAGAAAAAAAACCCCAAAACACACAAAAAAAGCCCACAAAAAACCCAGATGATTTTCTGTCTGTAAGTGACTTGGCGCTTTCATGAAGTCTTTGATTTGAGAAACTCAGAGCACCTGACAGATACTCATAAAATCTCATGACCCTGCTGTGATACAGCTGTACAGCACTCTCCCCATCTGAAAGATGGATGTCCCCCAGTGTAACAAACGCAAGTACTTGATGCAGTGGGCTTCTGAGCCCAGCAGTATTGAGAAACTTGCAAAATGGGAAATTCTTCAGAAGCTTTGATGTTTTTCCAAGAAGTCTCCTGGTTTTTATTTTTATTTGTTTTTACCTTACACCCCCTCCACCCTTTCCCAGCATGTTCTAGATGTAGTCTGGTTTGCCAGTGGTCTTTGGTCAGCAGGGAAAATGGGTTAGGGAAGAATCATGTAATATTTAAAATATGCTGTCACTTCAGTTTGTTTCAGCATTAAACAAGCAGCACTAAAATTCCCCTGAAATGGCACTTTGAAGCATCTTTAGTATTTGCTGAAGGGAATGCAATGACACTCTGAAGGATATAATAGATTAGGACTTAATAGAAATTTCTTGCCTTTTCCTAGCACTTCTTGATCTAAAAGATGCTATCATTGGGGATTCCTTACAGGTCTTAAGCATCTAGTATTTTATGTAGGTCACATTACTCAGCCTTCCTTATTTTGTCTGTTGATATCAATGCAGACTCTGCTGTTATTTCAGTCTGAATACCTGGGGAAGAACTAAATGCTTAGCAGCAGTCCAAAATGAGTACTCTGCTCCATTTAATCCCATCGCACAGCCATCACTATTGAACAAACGAGTGGATGTACTGTTTCTGTCAGATTACTAAAGCTGTAGTTTCACTAATGCTGTAAGGTACTGAAGGTGGCACTTCTGCTGTTTTCTTCTCTGCTCATTTTGCCCTATCCTTTGTGCCAGCAGAGATAGTTACTCAGGGAGCCAGGTGAAAACTAAATACATATTTTTGATGGACATATTTTAATTTGGTTTCATGATCTAATCGCATGTCTCACAAATGCCTCTTCAGATATAAGTGTTGGAGGCAAGACTGAACAATTTGGGGAGCAGGTAACTGGAAAAAGGCTGTGATCGAAGTTAAAAGCTGCTTCTAACTTCAATTTGGCTTATGCAGTTTAAGGTGTTACCAAAATCATTGCAATGAAACCAGAGGAGTTGAAATGAGCCAGGTCTGTCCTGTAGCTACAGCGGTACTTGCACATAGGAGCAGAGTGAAAAAGATTTCAGTGATAAAAAGGGAGAAAATAAAAAGAAGCCTAAGGTGCTCTATGCATAGAGCTATAAAGAGCTCTTAAAGGGTATCTTGATGACTGACACAGGAGCGTGATCAGTTCCCCCTTCCTCAAAGCTTTCTTGCTGTGGTAAGAAAACTTAAGTTTCCTGAACCACCAAATTAATGCTTACGTTTATTGACTTGAAATCCAATCTACATGTTCTTTGTAAAACAACACCTCTGAAAATTCTTATTGCCTACAATAGAAAACTAGACTTTGAATTATTCCTAAACATTTAAATTTCTCTTTGCATCAATATGTTTTTAATTCCTTTGTTGTAAAAACTACTTTATAAATTAATTACCTTATTAAAGTATGCAGACATATAAGTTTATTGTCTTGTTGTACCTGGTTTTGCTCATCAATAACACTAAGCATGCTGATTTAGAAACCCTGCAGATAACTTATCAAGTATGAATGCAGCTACATGTTTTTGTGGGGCCTGTTTGGATCATTGCTACAGTGCTATCAAATTCATGTGGTGTTTGTGAGTCTTTCTTGCAGCTCATATCTTTTTTTTTTCTTCCTCCTCCTCCTCTCTATGTACTATATGTAA
Source organism: Cariama cristata (assembly GCF_000690535.1). Taxonomy (NCBI): domain Eukaryota; kingdom Metazoa; phylum Chordata; class Aves; order Cariamiformes; family Cariamidae; genus Cariama; species Cariama cristata. Next base: position 11,557 of record NW_009597577.1, on the reverse strand, counting down.
CCTCTGACTGTTTTGCATGAACAGAAAATGAGGCTGGGAATATATAAGCATACATTCCTTAAATGGTGATTACAGACAATAGTTTGGCAATCGGTTGTCTGTACCAATGCAATTGTCTTGAAGCCAGATGGCTATCAAAAATCCTAACAAACCATAACACCGGTTTGCAAAATTTATTTTCTAGAAAATGATCATGCTGTGTATTTAAAAACAGAAAAACATTGTAGAAAATTCCTATGTTTATTTAGTTTGAGGTGTCGTATGTTTTGGCACGGTCCACCATCCACCTTGGTATGGCGATTTATGCAGATGGCTGCGTTGCACTGCTCAGGGTTCCCTGTTCATCTAAGGGGCACCGTGGGCTCTAGCGTCCCACACTGCGTCAGGGCTGGTTTCGTTCTGCTGAAAGAAGCCTTATGTAGATCTTAGGACACCTGAGTTTTCTGTTCTGAGATTCTAGGTACAATCACAGCTGTATAAATAACTATACGTAACAAAGATGCTACAAAAGTTAGTACAATAGGTACTTTATTAGCTTTTGGAACAGCTGAATGTCAGATTAATATGTACTAAGCCATTATTGTCTTGCAGCAAACCAGAGAAAACTCGATACAGTCAATTGCTATAGTTACTGCATGGGGCTTTCTGTTTAGTTAATAAAATGTCTTGATATATTCATGTATGTTTTGTAAATGCTAAAGCAATATCAAGTCTCCTCCAAGTAAAGAATATATCTTAAGGATGTTGCAGAGTGTTGAGACTTAATTCACCAATATTTTGGTGTTTGGGAACCCTATATGACACATTCTATGAGTGTCAAGTGAAACAGGATTATAATGCTGAAATGAAGCAGGGTTCAAAAGTAAAATTTATTGTGGTAGTGTCTAGGTGTGTCTGTGAAATTTAAGCTGTTTGCCTTTTTGTTTAGGGACCAGAAGTTTTCCATTCTTGTTAAGTAGCTGTTTCTTACTGTGAAGAATTCCCTTCTGAAGTAGCTAATTAAGTGATATTGCACAATATGAATTACAGCGTATCTCCTACAGTTACTTCTTTTGAATACTAGATACATGTATTTTCCACTTAGGATGTCTTGAGTTTGATTTCACTGGCCAGTATGAGTTCTATAAAATCAGTGTAATGTAAAGTGATGCTCCATGTGAAATTTAAATTTCTGAGAACACTTGCTCAGTGACTCGTTTGTTCTTTATACATGAATATGATCAAATACCATAATGCTAGGAACAGAGTGATGACATATGCTTTAGGCTTGTTAATTCAAGGGCATAACTCGATGTTTTTAATAAAAGAAGAATTTTTTTTAAGCCCCTGCCATACCGAACATATTTAAGGTTACTATTGACTCTTACAAACTTCAGAATTGTTGAAGCTGTCACCAAATAACATTCAGTTTTGACTGCATTGGGAAAAATATTTATAGTTTACATAGTAGACATTTGTACAGATCCCAAAACAAGTGACTTTCTGTCTCTCTTAGGTCACTACTCAGCTAAACATTATGTGAAAATACTGTTGTGTGTTTGTTGTTTGTTTTTTTTTTTTCCCCTAGAGTTTTTAGTATTTGAAAGAACTCCTGTGTATTTTTCCAGTTACATTTTCCTTTAAGTAACTGATAAACATTTACGTTTTGGTTATAACAAAATGAAGACTTTATCTTCAATGGCAACTTTGAGGGGGTGACCTCCCCTATTTTAATTCAAAGAAATGAAGACTGCAAGTTCTTGGTATTGCATAGGCTTGAAGCCCTTGGGAAAAAAAAAAAAAAAAAAAAAAAAAAAAGGATGTTTCTATGCTCATGAAAGAAATCTGATGTTTCATGCTGGTGAGAGTAAAGGTGCTCAGCTCTAATCCGAGAGAGGGTGAGTGCACAGTAAGGAAGCTCTGGGTGGCCCTGTGTTTGCAGCGGGACGTTGGATGTGTAAAGTCCTCCAGGTGTGTCCCCAGGGTGTGCAGAGGGACATAAAATAGCTGCTGGGAGGGGTGGCTTGTTACTTGAAGGTTTACTGTGGGTTTTCTGGCTGACGTAAATGAAGTGATAAACCATGTTGAGCAAGTGATTTATAGCAGGTTGAAGTCCAGCAGGGTGATTGTATCTAGCACTTGAGGGAAGCAGAGGGTATGGAAATAAATGTGTCAGAAATATAATTAGATGTTTTGTGCTGCTGCCGATAGATGTATAATTACAAACACCACCAACATCACGTACCTACAAGGAAGGAACAATGAACAAGACTACATATGTGAACTTAATTCTTGCTCTATAGGAATTCCCCAGCTTCTCTCTTACCTCACAGTCCTGCTGTTTTTCTTTTTAATTGAAAGGGAATAATAAAAGGTTTTCTCTACTACAAATACAATGTAGATTCGTTCAAACCTGTATGATTTTTTTTGTAAGAGTAAACAACAAATGAACACACCACGAACCTAAAAACAAGCTGTCAGCTGTGGTGAAGATGTAACTTAATGTCTGTTATTTGCTTTGGGTTTATTTGCCGTGGCTTTAACCTGAGCAGTGAATTTGGATACTAAACTTGAAAAGCTATCCTTGTTGAATGCAGATAAGAAGTGATACTGCCTTTTTGAATACTGAATTAGATGACAAACTGAACAATGACTTGAAAGTAACATGTACCTGGAAGTCCAGTCCTTCAGCTCGCAAATACTTGAATGATCTTATTCCAAGGTCTTTGCTATGCTATGAATAAAACTTTTTTTGGTAGTTTAGTGATTCAGACAGAGACTGCTGCAGTCGATGCTATAAGTGAAGACAAGATTTAGGCTTTTGGGAATGTTTTGCTTTCTGTCTTTCTCTTCACTATCCATCACCTGTGCTTGTAATTCAGCAGCTGTCTAATTCTCCTGTTTGCAGATTTTTTTTTTCTGTTCTTGTTTTGAGTTTCCAGACACGCTGGAATGAATGATACTCACCTGGAATTCTGGCAAATGAAAATGCTGTCTTTGTGTAACCTGATTCCATCCATACCCAGGATCCATCAGACACTTCTTTTTTTTAACATCTTTTTTTGAGTGACAGTGGATGAGCATAAACACCAGGGTTTGGAAGTAGCCTTTTGATTAATCAGAATTGGGATCTTGGTAAGCTAGCTATAGCCATCATGCTTCTGGTATTCTAAACAACTGGCTGAATCTTCTGTGAATCTGAGTTTGCCATTGTCCTTGAAATGCAGGTCTGTGATTATACACTACAAATGTTTGACCAAAATGTATGTTTCGCACTTTTTTCCATTTAGCTGAAGGAGGATTTCAGTAAAATTGGGGTCTGGTCAATGCTTATGAAGATTTAGAAAGAAGTATTACTTTTACTGTTCATAATTGCTGAAGCATTTTTTTTTGGGAAAGACGAAAAAATCTTTCAATTATTGTTAAACCCAAAATGAAACAGAAATGCAGCCCACATACTCTTGATATTTGAAAGGCAATTTACGCTTTCACTGCAATGGCACCTTGAGTTCTGTGTGAACAATGATTGAATATAGTTTAGATGATGGTTAATTATCCTAAAGTTCAGGAGGTGTGTATGTAGAGATTCTATATGTTAAGAGTTTTAATGCCATATAGTGAAGGATTTAAACTGGAGGTTGAAAGGTGAGCAGGTCATGAGATGCTATGCTTAAATTTTTCAGTGCTTTGAGATAGAACAGGAAGGTTTGTGTTTCTCTAGCATGGATGTGTTTTTCTGAAAAGTATATGCCACGTTGTTCTCTTTTGAAAGAGAGGATAGGTGGGATAAATAAGGTGTTTTAGCTAGCAGTACATTGGTCATGATATTTATGGTTCATCTCCTGGCTTACCTCTTAGGATGCATCATTACTTCTTAAAGAGTGATTCTAAAAGGGTGCATAGACACCCTAAACTCTTCTCTTTTATCATCTTCCCTTTGAAAAGAAGAACTGGATCCTTGCGAACGGTTTTTCTTTATTTTCTCCAGTAATCGTTTGTAGCAATACTTAGCGCTTTCAAAATGTGCTTTTAAGGTGTCAGTTTTTCTGCAACACCTTTTGATTCACTTTGCAGCTGTATTTACTGAATCCTTCAGTGACCAAGAAATGTTGGCTTCAATCTTAATTGTGTTACTGAGTATTACCCTGTATACTTACTGGTATCTCAAGCATAGCTTCAGTATATCATACAGTCAGATAGACTTATCGTACTAATAAAAAAAACTACATGGAAGTTACGACATGCCTGAGATCCTTTAGTCACAAGAGGCATTGCATTCAGAATGTGAAAATTAATATCCAGTCCTTGTACCTTACTTATAACCTGTGTTGTTCAGGTACTAATACTTAATCATTAATTTTTGGTAATGTAAACACCATTAGAATTGATTTGGTAGGACACAATATTCCCATTACCTTTCCTATAATAAAAATATATCTACAATTTGTGAAATACCCTACAGGTTAAATGGCTAAATGTGCCATCTGTACTCAATTGATCTGCTTGGTGAGTAGGAATGTAGAATCTGAAATGTTTGGTTTCTTCCTTACTTACTGCAATACCAAAACTAGCTGGATTAAATCACTCACTCTTTAGCATTGTGACGGGGATTGTGCAGCTGCTGAATTAAGGCAACACAATTAACTGCAGCTTAATGCCTGAGATCTTAACCCTCCTTTAGAAAAGCAAGTGAAAAACGTGTGTCCCGCAGCGTGTTTGTGTGTTTGAGAAAGGTAATATAAATCATCATCTACAGCAATATCCACCCCTTCTCCATTTACTCCCTAAGTGCCTTTTATGCTTTTGCGGTGGTTGTATTTGTTCCTATAATGAAAGAGTGATTGTAGTTCAGTAATATGAAATTAATGGATAGACTCTACCTCTAAGGGAAATTATATGACCTGCTCGTTAAAAACAAACAAAACTGAGTAAATGTTTACCTTGAAACAAACTGAGGAATGCTATTCTTGATCCTCCAGATTTTTTTGCTGGGGAATCAAGGTTTCATCCCATGGGGCTCAAATCTTAGCACTAAAAAGGTTATGGGCATCAAATCTGTGGGGGAAATTGAGGACATGACCTATTCTGAGAGGGAATATATACAGAATCACAAGGAGAAAAAGGAGATAAGTGCAAAAAGCAAAGAAGATTGAAGGTCAGGCTGATCACAATTTCAGAGTATGTAAAGAAAAAGATATTAGTGGCAGAGATTTGAACTTTTCTGGAGACATAAGATTTAAAAGCCTGAATTGAAACATCAGTTCTTTCCTCCGCCCTGAGTGCATGGAAATCCTTCTCATAGATATGCATAATGTCATCAAGAAAGGAGAGATTTAGACATCAACAGCTGTAACTTTAAAGGAACCTTTTAACTTACCTTTTAAAGACACATTTGGGGTTAGCTGAGACTACAGGGATTTTTAATCAAAAAGAAGAGACTTGGGCAGATGTTGATCCTAGCAAACTGCCCAGCTTGGACCCTCTTTCCTGCCATAATGGGATCAACTGCTGCTACTTTCTCTTAATGCAACCCACAACATGCTCCCATGTATGTCACAGCTGGCATGAGATGGAGGCTTTTAGGATTTTTTATCGTTATTGCCTGAGGAAACTATATTTCATTTTAAACAATATGTTCAACATCTTTTGATCAAAATGCATGCTTGCTATATTTTGAGGGAGCTCTAGCCATTTTAGCTCTTGCTATGTCCTGTTTAGCTTAAGCTGTCTAGGTTATTAACAGTAATACAGTCAACCTATAGCATTTTTCAGGTAATACTAGCACGAAACACACTTTTCAGCCTCAAAAATAAGGCCTTTAGGGGTGTTCCAGAGATGACATTTCAATGTTGAGCTTGCAACAGTGTGTGAACAGAATAATTCCCATTGAATTAACGCGTTTAGTCTAAAGGAACTCACAAGGTGTGTCCACTATCATTTCTACAAAGAAAAAACAACAAACCATTGTCACCATGGGGGTATGATGGGTTGGAAATTTCTTCATAAATATCAGCAGCTGTTTATGACAAATATAGCCATCTGTGGCAGAATCTACCTTGCATATGTCTACAGGCCTGCAGTGGTTGGCTGTTAAATGGTCAGAAATGATCCAGAGTAACTCTACAGATTTTGCTTTGAACAGAGAACAATGGTGACTATTGAAATCACCAGGAAATGGTAAACGTTCTTTAGAGCTGGCTTTTTTCATGTTGTCCCTGCAAATAAAAATCAAATTTCAAGAAACGCTTCTTTTAGTAGGTTTATTCTCAGGTTGAGAAGTCTATGTCATGGAAATTGCTTCATGTCTGAACAAACTCTACCCAAACCCTTTGTAAATAAATGAAAGGAAAATGGGAAGATTTGATTACATGTGAAGACTTATCCCAAGTGAGATTTTTAATATTGCTAAATAATCAACTTGATTAGACATTAAGATTATTAACAAATTATGAATGTTTTGTGGTTGTCATGACCAGTTTAGTTTCAACTAAAAAGCTATTTTATTATTGAATTATTGTTGTTATTTTTGAGGACTAGCCTGCCTCCTTCTCAACTGATCATCTTACCCTGGCATCTCCTTCTATTACATGAGTGTTCTACTGACATATGTTTTTCAGCTCTGGTAAATCTGATATTTAGACTCTGGTTATATGTTGTAGTGATTCTCAGTCTCAAGAGTTGTTTTGGGGAGATATCAAATAAATTTGTGTTCATTGACTGTTGAAAGGAAGGAGGAATTCATATTTCTTTCTCTAGAAATTCACCCATAATATTTTTCATTATAGTGATATCTATGATGGGGAGTAGTAGACTAAAAGTACTAAGATGCAATATTTATAACACATAATTATAATTTTGCTATAGCATGGAACTGCATAGAAAGTTATCTAATAAAATCATACATTGAGTTCTCATCTTCCTAAGTTCTGGACCAAAAAGCTGGATATCAGTTGAATGCCAATAGGTCATATTAAAAATAAAGCTTCACTGGAAAGGGACAGCTAATTGTACTATAACAGAAATAAACTAAAAAGCATTGTCTCCATTGAATTTATTTATACCTTAAAGGATAAATTATCTTTCTCATAATTTGAAAAGCTTTGAATTAACTGAAGGAAAGAAAATAAATGCACGAAAGGCAACTTCTTGACAGTCTTGTCAATACATATTTGGAACTGACAACATGAGAAATTATGATATCAACCTAAAAAATTAAACTCCTCAGGGCTCTGAAAACATGAGATGAAGATGATAGCATCTGTATGTCAGAGTTGTGATATATGAATCCCCCTAACCATTATAGAATAATCAGTGACTGCCACATGTATGGCACTTTTTGTCTGTGTATAAAAATATATATAAATAAAAATTATAATGTTTTTAGCAGTAGGGAAGAGAAGAAATGGTATGTTTTTATTAACACTGGTTCCTTAGCAAATGAGCACACAGGTGGATAAAAAAAAGTCACAGAATTAAGAGAAATCTGTAGCCAATTTTAAACTTGCATAATACTGTAAAGCACAAGGTAATAATTTAAGGAGCTTTTTACAAACATGTTCATCTCGTACTTTAGAATGGTATGCAAAATTGTGGGAAGTAACTTTAGTTTGGTGGAATTGAGAAACAAACTGGAATATACAAGGAGAAGAACATTTGCTGTTGACGAAATGAATAAATGTGACTCTGCTTACAGTGCCTGGCTGAACTTCAAATATGCTGGCTTGAGGGATGTTAAGTGAGGGCACAACACTGATCTGACTCTGCTGTTTGTTTTAAGAACCAGGCTGTTGTTGGGTTTATCTGCTATAGTATAGGCATACTGTGTGGGTTTATATGGGAACATTCTGTTTCACGAAGTCTCTACGTCTTTACACAGATTCTGCAGTTTGTAGATGCCTGGGGTTTGCCATCAGGAGAGTGTCTTGAAAGACCTTTTGACTCACTCAATGAAGGTGGAGAATAAAGGTTCTTCTCAAATGTAGGTGATGCCACATTAACTCAGACTATGTTTCTATCTGATCTCTATTCTTTTTTGGTTTCTGCCTTTAGGACTTGAACTTCTGCTCATCTGCTTCGCACAACAAGGTTTCAGAAGACTGAAGAGATCCTGCTTTGTGTCCAGGCAATACGGAGTCAACAATACTATGCTCATTCATCAGTTTTCAACTCCCTGCAGGTAACGTTGTGTCTTTCAGCAGTTTTGGAATTGGGATTCATGAGACTCTGTGGTCAAATCAGGATCACTGCTGTACCCTTTTGGTGGGAACTGGAGAGGGCTCTGTGAAGGGTAATGATTAGGCTATGATGTCTTTGCTCTTCGGTCTCTACTAAAAGAAAGACCAGGTCCAGGATTTGACTTTCTTACAGGGATAAGACCACAGATATCCCATGAAAATCTGAGGGAAGAAAGCGACATCAGGTTTGAGGCATTCTTGTCTGTAACCCAATCACTGTGAACACTGGATAGTCCTAGCTCAACACACTTTTTATATTTTCCTCCTAGCTTCAGCAAGCTGCTTGATGATTCTGTCTACCCATGATACTTTCTAAATGAATATAAGCAATGTGCTGGCTTTGGCTCTGGTTTCAAGTGTCAAATGAATGGACCTGAGTAAAGTTCTTGCCTGAGTCATCTCCCTTGCGTTTGATATTAGTAAAGATGAGTGCTATGCTTCTGTGTCCTTTTCCAGATCTATGAATGTATCAGGTATGTGAGGGAAGGGATGGGGCAGGGCAGTGCCATGGGTATCAGCTGGTAAGGTTTCAGCGATAGAGGATGTGTCAGTATGCCAGTGCCAGTGATAAGGTCCTGGGTTATTTTTCATTTCTTAACAAGAGTGACAGCAGTGTATGTGATGAGATGCATTAATTTTGGCTTGTTATTTCTCAGGCTGTTGTAGGCACATTGTTTGTGTGTGGTGTCTGAGGTCTTAGTGCCAGTTTTTCCCATTACCTTATCCAGGTGGGCTGCGAGTGTTCTCTCATAGCCCCTACATCTTGCATTTCTGTATCACCTTCCATTCTTAAGAAGTACAAAGCAGTTTACCAATTAGAGAGGATTTTCCCAGTGGAATCAAACGCAGATATTTCTGGGGTGCTGAAATCCTTCTGGGAGAAAGGAGTACTTAATCTACTGCTATAAGATGGGGAAGCAAAATGCTGGGACATGAATTTCAGCCTTGAACCACAATAGCTGTTATGCAGATGCTGACAGAAAATTTTTAAAAAAGCAATTATGACAGTTCATGAGAGAAGACCTTTTCAGTCTTGTCTAGGTAAAGGATGCAATAAATAAAGAAAATAAAAATAATGCTTAGGGAGGGTGTTACTATGTACAGTACAATAGCTCAGTTTTAGAATTACATCAGGCACATGCTGTAGAGCATTAATTAAGCAACTGTTCACAGTGGGGCATTTTAATGACTATGGTACTTCATACTTCTAATTCTTCAGTAAGTATTGTTCTGTAATTTGTATATTATTGCACTTGCATATTGTGTGGTCTGTAAAGTCACCATCAAAAAATCGATCATTGCTGGACTTGGGCCTTCAAATACATGAAAAAAATTGGCAACATTTGTCTCATGGCAACGGCTCTTCAGCACAGTGAAAGATGATATAGAGATCTGAAGAAGAGATTTCTTTGTTTCACAAAACATAGGACATTCCTGTGTACACGTTTTTGTATTCCAGTTCGCCTCAGGAAAATGTCCCCCACCTCTAAAAATTCTGTAAACATGAATGTTTTTAGTTAGTGTCGCTAATTCTGCTGAATCATGTAACTTACACCGATCTCGTTAAGCACTGCATTTACATACTTTTTCTATTTGCTGTCAGACATCGTTAGTTGTTCTGTCCTCCCCATATTTTGCCAGTATTAAACAGCATCCTGAAAGGACAGTATTCGATGTTAACAGAAGCATTTGTTACCATTTTACTCGAGTTACTCTGAACAACATGACACAAGAGTAGTTACTACTGTTTTTGTTTTACATTTGTTTCATTTTACTATTTTTTTTTTTTTTTTAATCCTTAACCTTACATTTTTGCTTTTAAAGTAACATTTTCCTTTTCTGGTAATATTTTGTTTATCTTGCTGTTTGTGGATTTTATGAAAGCCTGTTCTGAGCTTTGATGAAATAGACTTTTGTATGCTTTGATTTTTATTTTTTTTTTTAACACTCTCTGATCTTGCTCAGCAAGCTTTTCAGTGTGCTTATCTTTATGCTCACTATGGGGAGTGGAAAGATGCAGAGAAAAATATGCGAGCAGTGAAATGGACTGGAAATGGAAGACAACTATTTAAAGGTGCAGCCTGGGTACAGAGCTTGGCATTTGGGTGGAATTGCTTTTTTGAATAGCCCTGTACTAGCCACTGAAGTCTGCCTTGGTTACATCATCTAGAAAGGGTGGTATGTAATTTTCAAGGCATCTTAGAAAATTAATGTCATTATCTAAATGCTAAATATTGTTATCTAAACATTGCTGGCTGTAGTTTAATAGCTCAATTCTTGCTGGTCAGGCAGATCTAGCAATTCGTCATGGCACTGGATGGGGATTAGGTTTCTGTCTCTGTATTCCTGGAGGTATTGTTCAAAAAAAAAATCTCAAACCAACAACAACAATGGGAAATATTGCACTGTTCTGGCTGTGTCTGTGCTGTGAATCTATCCAAAATTTTATAAGGGCTTCCATTACTGCAGTATCTGAATTGTTTATGCGGTTGTTCTTAGATCAACTTGTCCCTATTGTGCTAAGGTTTTATCGCATTTTTTTAGGTGTAAACAGAGACTTAAGAGGGGGCAGTGATTTCTCACAGATTGCAAGTACAGTCTGTGGTGGAACACACATCTCGCAGGCTCCAGGCTGAGGGGAAGTCCCAGAAAGCTGATTACTTCTTCTCTTGAACGACCATATTTCCTATATCAATGCTGTCAGCTTCTCATTCTGCTCAGTTCACATTATAAATAACACTACAAATGTGGAATACTTTAAAAGATGGCTTCTTTTGTTGAGCTCTAGTCCCGTGAATAATACTGATGGCTATTGAGTCAAGTCAGCCCTTTTTCATTTTCTTGCATGGTCTATATGGCCTGGGTTTTTTTTTTTTTTTTTTTCCTTGGATTTTTCTTTCATCAATATTTTTTTTTTTCTAAAATGTTAATCATATTTGATCTTTTCATAGTTTGTAGGTTACTTTAAAGTTAAGAGGAAAATTATGAGTATTTTCATGAGTGAATGTCTTGAATTAATGTTCTCCTCGCCATTAAAAAGGATCACAGAGGTTTATGTTAGTGTATTTATCTGTGTGTTAATATAGCTCCAGCACTTATTTTGTCTGTCAGTGTTTCTAAATATCAGTTGGAAAATATATTCAAAGTGAACTTGATTTCCAGTGACTGTGCATAATAAATGGACATATGTTAAACATAATTACATATTTTAATGCATTAAAATGTGAGAATGATTGGGGATATTTCAGCAAAGCTCAGTGAAGAACTATGGTAACTATCTACAGTAATTGCTCCAGATTTAATTCTACCGTTAAAGACATGGGTGTTTATATTGTAACAATATG
>NW_009597576.1:5092-7055 GCF_000690535.1 Cariama cristata | reverse complement strand
GGAGAGGAAAAACTAGATCAAAGGCAGAAATTCATCAGAGATAACGGAATTATTTATTTTTCCTGCTGCTAGTGGGGATTTTTTTTTTTCCCCCCCTTTGAGGCCCCCCAGGCCTTCGGGGCTCCTACGTCTCCAGCCAGTCTGTTATTCTCAGGCGTCCCATCACCCCACCCCAGCCACAAAGCAACATGTTCACTTCATCACGCTGCTCCGCTCAGCACAGCGAGACCTTTTGATCTCCGTCTCTCCAGTGTTTATGTGTGACAGTGCAAGAAATGTATTTACAGTACACGGGGCTCTGTTAGACACTGCCTGCCTTCATTTGAACATTAATATTGGGAGCAAGGGAGGGGGGGAGCAGCTCTCCTTTAATTCGCCCATCATTTATTAAAATGTTTATTTGGAAAACCGCAGGCCCATTTATCTGGTTATTACTCAGAGCAGGATCAAATAATAACTCAGGTTCGCCGTGTCACACAAGACAAACCAAATATACGTTGGATGAGGTCTTTCAATGGCCCACGTATCCATCCTCACGCCTGGCGTTTGGCCGGCTGTAGGGCCCTGGGTGGGCTCCCTGGACCCTTGATACAGCTTTTCATCTCTCGATTCACAGCCTCAGATCCAGCCTGAGCCCGCTGCTACCGCTGTTGGTGCCCCCAAAAGCCCCCTGAGAGCAGTGGGTGCCTGGCTGGGTAAGGGGGACTCTGCTTAGAGCTTTTCCCCAGCTCCGAGTGACTCACCCTCTGCTTTCAGAGCTGTCTCCTTCCATCCTCATCGCCTCTCCCGGGAGCAGATGGGTGTCTGCAAGAGGACCAAGCCTGGAGGACCACGTCAGCACAACCAGTTTGCTATCGCCTGTCGGTAGCAGCCAGAGTCACCACAAAGCTCCTCTTCTCGGACCCTGAGGTCAGGAGAATGACCCTAACTCTGGGGTATGCTGGGATGAATCTTGTATTTCTGGAGATGAAGATAGTCAATGGCCACCCAGCACCAGTGGCTTCCTTCCTCTCTGTCTGCTCCGCCATCTCCTTCCGACATTCACTTCCCTGTCTCACACTTTCTACTTTGTTTTGGGTTGCCCGACACAACCATGTGATGAACGACCAGGTTTTCAAAAGTGCTAATTTCAATCTCTCAGCTGCTCTAGGCTGACCTGTAGGGCCACATTCGGATGGTGTAAGAGCCCCTGGCACATGTTTCCTGGTGGCCAGCTGTTGGTCTTCAGAGGCTAAGAAAACATTGAAGCCACTTTCAAGTGGAACTTGGTGCCAAACAAGTTTTGCCCAAAGAGCCTCGGGCAGTGAAATGGCAAAGGAAAAACGAAAGTGGCCCATTTCACGTGGGGGTGGTGGGCTGAAGACCCAGCAGAGCTGCTCAGGTAACACTTCCCACAAAGGCCCAGGAGAGAGGCTGGAGGTGACAACATGCAAAACCCTGTGGAGAAAATTGACACTTGAGGCAAAGAATAATTACAGCAACTGTCTGGTACAAGGAAAAGTAAGTTCAGTAGATGAGATCGGACACACGTGGGCTCCCTGCTTCGTGCACCTAGCTCCATGCCCTTCACATCCCTCCTACAATGCTGTGTTACTCTTGACTACAAAGGATGAACAACCATCAAATCCCAGTTCTTCTTCAGTGCTTGACATCACAAAGTGCTTTCCGTCAGCAGTTGCTTGCAAATTTTGTTTTAAAACGGTGTTGTGTTCCAGATGTTGTAGCAGGCATTATCTCAAACCTGGCTTGCTTGGGATTGCCAAATAAGTGCTGAGATTACCACCGGGAATGAGGAATGAAGGAATGGAGCACCGAGCCTGGGGCTGGAATAACAGAGAGCATACTTGACCAGCGTCTTGGGCAATACCATGAGCCTCTCCCAGGCTCCATCACAGCACAGGTGAAGGTGTTGTAAACACTCAAAGGTACTGACCTGTGCTCCGAGAGCCCCTGCGATCCACCC
>NW_009597576.1:3386-5061 GCF_000690535.1 Cariama cristata | reverse complement strand
GTGCCCCGAGACCCCCGGCGACCCCCCCACCCCCTGCCAACACAGCCCCACCGTGGCCCCGCTGCCACACGTGGCCTCTCTGGGGTCTCCGGTGGTGTTAGGAGGTGGCATTTAACCATGAGATCACTCTGCCTTGAAGGGTCCCATGTGCTCCCAGTGCAAAGTGGTCCCAAAGGGAACCTCAGAGCACACTGGGTGCTCAGACATCTGTGGGACCCACACCGCACACTGACCAGCAACATCACCCCATCCTTCATCTCCAAAGCTAACGTGGCAACGCCTGCAGAGAGTTGGGCTCGACCCATCCTGAAGTGTGATGTTTTAAAATAAGCGGGGCTGAAGCTGGCACCGTCACACAGAGCATGGCAAGTCATGGCCTACCTCTGAGCGGGGAGTGCCCTTAGGAAACATCTCGTCGACTGGTAGCATCCTGCCACTGATCCAGAGACAGCACCGACGCTCATCAGTCAGTTATGAATGTTCATTTTTAATGCCTGCTTTCTCTGCATGTGGATTTAAGATGCATACGATAAGGTGTCATAAAAATATCTGACAACAGAGGAAACATTGAGCTGCTACACGTGTACTCTTTTGACACTATTTGTAGAGTTGTCTTGGTTAAAGCCTGGGGTTCTGTAACAGAAGCCACCGGCGCAGGACCCCAGCGCCCGGTCACCTCCCGGGGTGCTTCATAACCCGGGTCCACCCTGCTCCGGGGGGTCAGGCCTAGAAAATACAGACCGGTTCCCGGCTGCGTGCTGTGTCTGCTGCAATCACACTGATAAAAATGGCATTTGGAAGAAAAAAATCTTTCGGGTAAAATTATAGAAGTTGGGGGAAAATTTTGCTTAAAAGAAAAAGGCATATTCACATTTTCCAGAGGAAAGGGAATTCCTTTTTTTCAGTTCAACGGATCTTTTCTGTCTGAAAACAGATTTGATTTAGCTATTTATACAGACGTGCATGGAGGGAAAAAGCAGTTTCCGTTTCAAGCATTTGCTACCTAAGCATATATATGTTATACGCAATGCAATGTTTTGACTATATACAAAATGATTCAAGTGCCTTCCCTCTTTCCTGCCTTATGCTTTGTGAAAAGATTGCATTTTGGCCTCCCAACTTCATTTATAATCATTTTATTTCTTCCAACCTACTCTTTCCAAGGAGCAACCATTCATTTTATAGTCCTCACTACTGAAATCCTGTAGCACTTTTAATCCTTCCTATGCACACACACGCAAAGCTCCTCGCTAACCTTGATACGGAGACCTCACATAATAAAACTTAGCAATTAACTGCTTGAAAAAACGTTTGTTTTATTTTTAGTTTTTTTTTTTTTTCATTATTATTATTTTACCTTCCCTTTCAGTCCTTACTCTGCAAAAACGGGTGAGTCACAGCTTTGAAATCTGCACTGGATGCCAGCTGAAAACAGAGGCTTTACACGATCAAATTGACAGATGATTCAAAGGCAGCCCTGCTACGCACAGACCCATCCATATTCCGAGTTAAAAGAAATATTGCATTTTTAAGGGTAAAGAAACATATTTAAGAGATAAAGGAAAAGAAAAGTTTGCTGGTCATCAATTATCATAATAAAACAGAGGAGGGGGGGGGAGAAATTCACTTTAAAGACATGTTAAAGCCCCCTAATCTTCAAAGAGATAAAGGAGGG
>NW_009597576.1:0-3373 GCF_000690535.1 Cariama cristata | reverse complement strand
CTCCGCCAGGAGGCAGCCGTGGTCCTGGCGCTGCCCGGGGAGGTTAAGCCAGTCCCAAAATACGCCCAGGATAAACTTGAACGGAGCATGGTCGGGTTCAGAGGATGATAGGAAAGGAGGAAAAAGGGGACAGAAGGACATGGTGGATCCGGTGGTGGGTGATGGCTTGCGGGGCCTTTGGGAGAGTCCCAGGCTTTGAGATGGCATCAGGGAAGACGAAGGGAAGCCTCATTGTGTTTTTCTCCCTCCAAGCCCTGCTCCTCCTGCCAGGCAAGCAGATATGTGATTTGAGCTCAAAACAGCTTAGAAGAAGACATGAAGTCATGACTGTCAACAACTGGCTGTGATCGTGGTTGGACCTGCAGGAACGGACCTCGTCCGCAGCCCTCTGAAGTCAGTGGTCTCCATCTGAGTTCAGATTAAGCCCTTGGGACATTCTGTTGTCCGGGGACGACAGTCAGGGGATGGACGAGGGAGGTGAACTGAGATGATACATGCCATGCACAAAATGGGCATGCAAAGACCACAGTGACATCATAAGTCGGGAGAGAACTACCACATCCTTAGATCTTGCGATCGCTGTTGTGAAAGTCCAAACCTGGACTCTTTGCACAGGATTACTTATAGAAGATGCAGCACAGTGGAAAACTATACACAGATTTCCTCGCCTTAACAAATTTTGTAGCTTGAATTCAGGCAGAGGACGCTTCAAAATCCGTGCTCTAAGCAGCCGTCCACAAAGCCTTCAGCCTGCCTGTCCAAGCAACCTGTACGAATGTGGACGCTTCATCTACAAACTGCATTTCGTAGTCCATCTGGTGGAAGAGACTTTGGTGCAACTCTACGTAATTCCCCACGACAAAACCATGCACTTCCTTTTGAGACAATTTGAGAGAGCAAAGTTCAAATATCAAGGAAAAAATGACGGGATGAACAATGACAAGACCAGGTGGGCTGGGCTGGGTTCCTCTGCTGGAAACGCGACGTGCGTTCCAGTCAAGCAAACATTGAAGCAAAAATGAGGCCACAAGCACTGCCAAGTTTTGATCACTGGTAAAACTGTGGAAGCGTAGAGATTTGGGTCCTTCTGCTTAGCCTTTGCTGGCTGGGGTAAAAGGGTTGCAGCAGAAGGGTCCTAAACCTTGGCTTTAGCTGAAAGGAGTGTCCTGCTCCGAGTCTGGCAGCAAGAGTCAGCAGAGGGGAAAAAAGACCACCGGGAAATGAAAACCTGGGTTCAGCAAAGGGAGGTGATGCCAGCTGTTTGGAGAGCCCTGCGGGGTTGTGTGGTGGAGGGAGCTCTGCCCATCAAGGTGCTCGCTCCTCGCAGTACCCTCAGAGGGGCTACCCGGACACAGAGCGCTCAACAAAATGGGGATTCACTGCAGCACACCTGGATTATGGGTAATGTATTGTAACTGCGTTACTGGGGTATTAGTACTAACACAGAAATGCTCCCCCTCCATCCATCAAACTGGACTGTGTCCCATTAACCGCTCATCAGGTTTTCCAGAGTATCTTCTCCTCAGCCAGAGGAAAACTGGACCAGCTCCACCACGAGCCATCCAAGCGCACGTTAAAGCTTGGAGAAAACCATAGCAAAGTTCACTCCAGTTCCTGCAGTCCTGGCAGATTCAGAGTACGAAGCCCATTTTACATAGATGAGCTCAACTAAGGATATTAGAGCAAAGCTGGAAACAAATGCACCAAGGACAGATGATGGGTGACCCACCACGAGGTGTGGAGGAATCCCAAAGCACCCAAGCAAGGTATAAATAAGTTAGAGCATGGAAATAGCTGGACAGATGCAGGTTTGGCTAATATATTTTGTTCCTCAAGCATGTGGTGTGGAGACCAACCCCAAGGAGCAGAAAACTGCAGGTGTCCAAGCTTTGGAGAACTCTTCCAGCAGCGAGGTCTCATCCCACCCCATGTCCCAAAACATGCCTATGCCTCTTATCTAAGCCCTAATGTTCATTTAGCATGTGATGTGCCAGTCTCTCACCCTCTTGGGCCCCCAAGGCTTTTAAAAGTTGTTTCTAACCTCAGAGCCCACTGGTGTGGAGAGTTTATCATGAAGTTCAACACCAGAATTTTTCTTCAGCTTGCAAGCCAAAACTAACATAAACAGCAGGCTCCTCATTCGTTATTCTAATTCCACCATAAAACATGCCAAAGCCAGTTCTGACTGAGGTTTTAGGTGATTTACTGCCTTTTCAACAGGCAGTATCTAATGAATTGGGTAAGCTCACAGGTCAGATTTATACCGTAGGAGCAGCTGGAAGGAGCTCACCATCAGCGCAGCCTCTCCCGGACTGGCGTCGCTGTGCTGAGAGCAGCAGAAATGCTGCTTGCCTGCCCAAAAGGGATATTTCCAAGAATTTCCCATTTCCCACCACATGGAAGGAACCGCCTCCAAAATTTGTCTGTTATTAGCACTGAAAAGACAAAAGCAAAGGAAGAGCTTAGGGGGTTCAGAGCAACTGCTGGCTCAGGCTGAAGAGTTTGCTTTGAGGTGGGGATTTGAAGGAGGGTTGCCCACTGGCAGCTCATCCAAGACACCATATGCAGGACAAGAGGCTCTGGCATGCATCCCACCGTCGAGAAGGAAACACTATCAAGTAGGACATGACGTGTCCTGGCACCACATCAGGGGTCTTAGAAGAGTGGCTGGGCAAGGATGTTCAACACCTCTTCTGTTGGTGCCAGCCGTGCCTTGTGCTTCTGACCGCCGTGGAGAGCTGAAGCCAATGCTCTCAGCCTGGACGCACTTGCACAGAGCTACTGCTTCTTCTAGATCCACATTTTTTTTCTCCCCTGCTGATGGGGGGGAACCATTCCCAGCTTCAGCTTTGGCAGGCACCACAAGTAGCTACGAGAAGTTTCATCTGACCAAGAAGCTCCAACACGTGTTTTATCAAAAAAATTCCCAGTCAGGTCTGCTTCCAGTTGCTCCAAAATCCCCTTGCAAGACCATGCTCCAGCGAGCAGGATAGCAATGCCATCTGTATCACAGCCTGGTTTGCCTCCAGCTCTCCCCACCAGAACCCCTCTGAGAAACAGTGCTGGTTTTGGAGCCTCCCAGCTAGGTTGATCCCATTCAAATATAAAACGTATGCCCATTTAAAAAAGTTTTCTGCATCAGGTTAAAAAACTGTTTCCCAGGGAGGCTTGTTGAGCTAAAACATTAACCCTTTGACATCCCACGGCAGGTATTTTGGAGTTCCTTGAGGGATCGTCTTTTTCACTTGAGCTGCTTCTATTTTAACTACAGCCAAGCTCACACATAAAGACTCCCAAGCAGTCCTTTCCAAGCAACGTACCATCATTAATGAATCCAGCAGCTTTGCAAGGGCACCAGTCAGCTATTCTGCTT
>NW_009597575.1:0-3912 GCF_000690535.1 Cariama cristata | reverse complement strand
CAGCAAACTTGCTGAGAGTGCACTCCATCTCACTATCCATGTCGCTGGCAAGATGTTGAACAGCGCTGGTCCCAATCATGACCCCTGAGGAATATCACTCATCACAGGTCTCCACTTGGACATTGAGCCGTTGACTGCAACCCTTTGAGTGCGACCATCCAGCCAATTCCTTACCCACCAAGTGGTCCATCTGTCAAATCCACGTCTCTCCAATTTAGAGACAAGGATGTCATCCGGGACAGTGTCAAATGCTTTGCACAAGTCCAGGTGGATGATGTCAATTGCTCTTCCCTTATCCACCAGTGCTGTAACCCCATTGTAGAAGGCCACCAAATTCGTCAGGCATGATTTGCCCTTAGTGAAGCCATGTTTGCTGTCACCAATCACCTCCTTGTTTTCCATGTGCCTTAGCATAGTTTCCAGGAGGATCTGCTCCATGATCTTGCCAGGCACACAGTTAAGACTGACTGGCTTGTAGTTCCCCAGCTCTTCCTTTTTTCTCTTTTTAAAGAATGGGGGTTATGTTTCTCCGTTTCCTGTCAATGGGAACTTCGCGGGACTTCTCCTACAGTGGGTGGTTCTTTATTCTTGCAGTCCCTGCCTTTGCCTTCTGTGACTTGGGTGGTGTGGCTGAAGCAATTGCTGGTGAAGACTGAGGCAAAAAAGTTGTTGAGTACCCCAGCCTTCCTCATGTCCCAGGTAATCATGTCTCTTGTTTCCTTCCAGAGAGGGACCACATTTTCCCTAGTCTTCCTTTTGTCATGGATGTACCTACAGAAGCTTTTCTTGTTGCCCTTGACATCCCTGGCCAAATTTAATTCTGTCAGGTCTTTAGCTTTCCTAACCTGATCCCTGGCTGTTCAGACAATTGCTCTGTATTCCTCCCAGGCTCCCTGCCCTTGCTTCCACGCTCTGTATGCTTCCTGCTTGTGTTTGAGTTTGTCCAGGAGCTCCTTGTTCATCCATGCAGACCTCCTGGTGTTTTTGCCCGACTTCCTTAGCTTAGATCAGTCTCATAACTACAGTTTTTCTCTATTAGTCTATTCATCACATGCTATCTTTAGTGCTGTTTCATGGTCTCCTGGAGAAGGAAAATGGAGGTTTGGAAGAGGAGAGTGATGATGCAGACATGAAAGAGGATGCAGTCACATTAAGTCCCATGGCTGGGAGCTCTTGTGCCCTGTTTGTTAAGGGGAAGGGAGCAGAATAGCATGGGCATGCATGAGTTCCCCAAGAAATATCAGAAGTCGTTTCTCTTCTTATCTCTTCACCAGTGTGGTGATCAGCATCTCCGTGATACCTACGATGCCTTGAAATGATTAGAAGTAGCCTGATTTCCCGTATTTTATTAATAAGAAGTTAACTAGGATTTATTAATTCAGTGTAACTGTGTATGGACATAACACACTACTAAATGTCGGTTACTTCTGACCTCTGTGCTGTAGTAATATAACTGCCATATATAGAAACTTTTGTAGCAGGTTTAAGAACAAAACTCAGAAAAAAAAACACATAGGTTCACTTCTATTTTATTTACCTGGGCTAGGTCCCAGGGGAGGGAACAAAATTCCCTTTTACAAAAATAAATCCTCTTCTGTATGTGTGAGCATAAAGGAACATGACCTGGTACAAAAATCAGGAAAAGGCTCATTTCAAATGGTAGTTTGCTGGCTAGTTTGTGTTCCCTACCTACTGCTCATGGCAATAACAGCGGTTGTCAGGACTTTGTCTTTCACTTAGCACCTTACTCTGCTGAAAGTCTGTGGCTTGCTGCTTAAATAGAATAAGCCCTCAGAGGAATGACAAATTCATGGGGTCAGGCAGGAAGGCTTTGCCTTCTTAGGGGCGAACTCCTCTATTTTATTTTAAGGTTTATTTAATCTTTGTATTTCTTTCAAAAGACAACATAAAAGTTGTTAAGACTAGGCTTGATTAATTGTATGCACAGTCCCAGGTTAGGCCCCTGTAATGACCTTTCTGGGCAACAGACGACACCCCATGAGAAAACAGAAGTACTTGAATTTTAGCCTGTAAATCTTGTCCTAGTGAGATCAAGTCCTTGGATTTAGATAGCACAATATATCTTTTGCCTATAAGGTCTGCAACCAAGTTTGGAGAGGGCTCATGCTCCATCGCCTTTGAAGCACTAGAGGGTGGAAGGAACTGGCAGCAGTGATGCTCCAAAGGGCTGGGCACAGTAACCTGTTGCCTCCTTGCTGCTGGATGCTGTAGATGGTAGAAGTTGTGTACATTTGCATTTCTATCCCTGAGAAATCCACAGAGGAGACCTTTGAGGGCTGCTGGATGAGAAAGCCTTGGGAGGACCTTGATGTAAAAATATCTGGAGAATGAAATGGCATTAGTGGCAGGTATTGGAAATGATTTCCCTAGATTTTACCTGTCCTTTGTCAGCCATTTGTGTCATGGTGCAATACACGGAGATAGGTGGACCTTTAGTCTGAGCAAGCCTGGCTGTTCTTTACCCTGCTCTGAGAGTAAAGGGCTGAGAGAAACGTTTGGATATTTAAGACCAGGATGCTGGTGGGTTTTGGAGAAAATAGCAGAAAATGACTGGTGTTTTTTACAGGAAAGATGGTGAAAGAATCAGTAAACGTTTTTTGAAGTTAGCAAAGTTAGGACTATATTGGACTATTGATCTGGGAGGGAAGATGAGAGATGTGAGGGACTTAAAATGAGTTTAAACTCTTCAGGTGTGATATTTCTTCTCACTTGTGTCCCCTCCCCCACTGAAAGCAAAGGTTGCTTATGGAATTTGGTGTCCAGCAGCCTCAAAATAGAATGAAATGTCCATTTTCATAATAATTGAAAAATCAGAAGTCAGGAATAATTTTGCTACTTTAAAGATTGCATTAGCTGATCACTCTTCTGAGAATTTTCAGGCTGTTGAATATAGAAGAGGACTGAGGCATTTCGATGCTGTCCTTCTTGATGCTGTTTTACTTTGTGTCGTGCAACTGCATTGTTCCTAGAACCAGGTCTGAAACCTCAATTTCTCCTCTTTCAGGTTGGCAGCCTGATCAGTGTGTGAGAGACCTATGTACATATTCTTTGCTTTGGTCAATGAACATTTAATTTTGCTGTCATTAACAGTAACCCATTTGAAGTACAGACAAAAACATCTGCAGTAATTTCCATTAGTATCTCAGCATTTATCTTGTCGCTGTACAGTAACATCTTAGGCTCTACAGTTATTTACTTCCCTCAGTATAAAAAGAGAAACAGCTTTTCTGCTGATGCTAAGGAATGTAATTAGAGGGAAAAAGACAGACATCTGTTAAGATGTATGAAAAACGGGGTTTTGAAAGTAATATTAGGTGGCACAGGAACGTGCAGTGTCTTCTACATGCATCTAAATTGTGGAGAGATAAAGACCTTTATAAACAATTTTGCAGGAGCCTAGTTTTAGAAAAATGAGAGTGCAGAGTTGCAAGGGCTTAGTGAGTCGTCAAAGAAAGTTGAGCTGTTCAATGGCTATTCATTGGAAATTATTTTTCCAGAACACTGAGGGATAATGGTAAAATGAAATGACTCATCTGTGCCATAGAGTTTTTAAAAAATGCAACTGGGTTTTAATATCCTTAAGAAACTGAAGCTAGGGAGTTCCCAAGCACTAGAATCATGGTTACTGAGACTTGAATATATGGTTTTAGACAGTAACGTCAATGTCATGAAAGCAATTCTTGATGACACTTGCAATCATGTTCCTGTTTTTTTCGCCTGAGATGAACCTGGTGGTATGTGTTTTTATAGAATGCATATCCATTCAAAACTCCACTAAGTATTTCCTGATCGAGTCATGTATTGCAGTCGTCTTTTATCTAAGGATAGATAAGTGTGTTCAGCTAAAATAAGAGTTGTCCAGTTAAGCAAACTGGACACCCACAAATCCAT
>NW_009597574.1:35220-43815 GCF_000690535.1 Cariama cristata | reverse complement strand
AGGCGTGAACCGGGGGGAGCGGCTAGCATCGCTCCCGCGGGTTCCCAGCACTGCGGGCGTCCCGTGCGTTTCCTTACCAGCTGCAGGGTAGCTGTCGATGTTACTTAAAGCTTTAGACGTGCTGTCTTTATTGGTCGTAATAAAAACTAGTTAGAATATGGAGAGCCCACACTGAACATGTTTTTCTGAAGGAGCCACTGACATGTGAGAACATAGGTTGAGACTCTTGTACAGTATCTCCAAAAGTTGGCTCTGCAAGTTATTTTTCTCTTTAAGGTTGGTATCAAGCCATGTGTTCATGTTATTTTAGGAGCTTTCTCTGGTTGGAACTTGGTCTTTATGATACAGAAGTTCATCATACATGACACACAAAACTGCTGTAGCTGAGACCAAGGAGTGAAGCTCCTACTTGGAGCACAGAACTCTAGCTACTTCAGCAGTTCTTTGGCTGTGTGTTGTATTAGTTCAGTCATTACCACGCTGTGTCCTACAGAACAGCATCTGGTCTAAGATCTCTGGCAAGGTTTGAAATACCTTACATAACATGCCCCATGGTTTCTTGAAAAATGCTTTCTCCACATCTGTAGCAATACTGCCTTTCAGCATAGCATGCCACTGGATCAGTAAAACTGTTTCCTGTGGTAGGAAGCTTGTACACAAGGGAGAACAGACTGTAACAGGACCTGCACCAGGATTAAGGGTGTATGCTGAGCATTGTTGCCAGACTTGCTTATTCAGGCTTCTTGCAGTTGTCCTCATACTTGTTAGTTATCATGCTCTGATACCTTCAGAAAAGACTTTGTGCAAATCTGTGATGGCTTTCAGTCACAGGGAGGGCAAGGGTTATTTCTGCACTTTTGCATAGTGTCTGGTCAGTGAGTGTGGTGCTGAGCCCGACGTAAATCACAGGGAACAGGACAGAAACAAAGAGCTCAGGATATCTGAGCTGTGTTGGTTACCTTGAAGAGTTAACCTGAGGAAAACTTTTTTTTTTCCCCCTGGATCTGCTTTACTCTCTCTGTGGTCAAGTAGCGGGGTTTGGTTTGGTTTTGGGTTTTTATGTAGTGAAAGACAGTTAACTTCAGGATTTTTTCTTTGATTCTTTAGCTCTGTCAACTTCCTTGGATATTGGGCTGAGTAACTGGAGCTTCCTATACGTCACTGTCTCCCTGTGAGTACCAACACCATCTTCCCTGGGAGCCCTCTGGTGGGGTTTAGAAAGTGCTTTGTCAGAATCAGTTTCTTGAATGGGTGTATGGCTCTGTGGGGTGGGCATGGAGGGTCTATGATAGCTTGCTGGTAGCAATGTAGAAGTGTGTGATCTGGTTCATAATAGTACTTTGCTGCGAAGGACTACATTGGAGGAGACTGACAGTGTATTTTGGTCCTTACAGCTACACGATGACCAAATCCTCTGCCATTCTCTTCATCCTGCTTTTTTCACTGCTGTTCAAGCTGGAGGAAGTGGTAAGGGTCCCACACAATGCTTTATGGAGGGAGAAGGTCAGGCGCAAGGAAATACAGTACGTGTACAAGAAACATATAAGTAGAGGAAGAATGCAATTATGTGGATGAATCTGAAAAAAAGGAGGTGTCTGTCTCTGTTCAGCTCCAGGAGTCTGTAGTGACTTTGTGTTTACTCTCATCCAGAGGGTGGCATTGCTGCTGGTGGTTCTGCTCATCGCTGGGGGGCTCTTCATGTTCACCTACAAGTCCACACAGTTCAACGCACAGGGGTTTGTGCTGGTGCTGTGTGCCTCTTTCCTTGGGGGTATTCGCTGGACTCTCACACAGATGCTTATGCAGAAGGCTGAACTGGGTATGTAGGATGTTAGGAAGTGGGTGATGGTGCTGGTAACGGGGAGGGGAATAAGGAGGTGGTAGGCCTTGCTGCAGAAACAAAACATCTTGTGTAAGGGACAGTGTTTGAAACCTGGGACAGGGGTTATCTGTTGATGAGTAATGAAGGTGGTTTGGTGTCTGCAGCAGCACAGGCGTGGGCGTTACAAATAAGGTGTATGTCTAGGAGTGGTACTAATAAAGGCTCTAGGAGCTATGTTATTCTCTGGCTTGTTGCTACCTGGTCTATTATTGCTTCTCCTCTTTCAGGGCTCCAGAACCCCATTGATATCATGTTTCACCTGCAGCCGCTCATGTTCCTGGGGCTCTTCCCACTCTTTGCAGTGTTTGAGGGTGCGTGAGTTAATTAGAGAAAGCAGGGATAGCTTTATAGAGTGGTTGGGGAAATTGCTTAGCAGTTTGTTGTTTGAGATGATTCATTTAGATAAATGAACAGCTCTGAACTTTACAAAGTAGTTAGAGACCTGGAATTATAAGGACCTAGATATACTTTATGCTGGCAGAACATTAAAGAGTGCATAGGAATACTAGCCTGCCACACTTGTGGAAGTAAGGGCTGTGAAGGACTGGCTCCACATCTTCCTGCTACTGGAATGTGAGTAGCCCACCCTCATCTTGTTGTTGAGGAGTCATGGGAGTTGGGAAAGGTACTCTGCTACTCACTGTCTTGTTCCTAGGCCTGCCTTTGTCCGTATCAGAGAAGCTCTTCCGTTTCCATGAAGCAGGCATGCTGTTCTCTCTGGTAGGGAAGCTGTTCTTGGGTGGAATTCTTGCCTTTGGTCTAGGCTTTTCTGAGTTCCTCTTGGTTTCCAGAACATCTAGCCTCACCCTTTCCGTTGCTGGTATTTTTAAGGTAAGGCATGGTTCCTGTGCTAATGCTAGAAGGCAAGTACCAAGTCATCTCTAATGGGCCTCATGTGGTGGGAACTTCCTTACAGCCTTCAAAATAATCTCCTGTTATTTTTGTTCTCCTTGCACAGGAGTTTGGTGCTTTGCCTTGCAGTCTCTGCAGTGAAGTCCCTTGATCCCTGTCAGCAAGGGGCAGAGACTAGTGGCTGTTCTATTAAAAAATGCCATTAAGGTCCAAAGTTTGGTGGGATCTGGGATAGACTAAAACACATGGGCCTCAAGCAATGGATGGTGGGGGTGGGAGAAGGGGTAAGAAGGGCATACTTTTGCATTAGACCTGGATATGAACAAACCACTGGTTTGAGCTATCTCTTTAACTTAGTTTGGCACACGCTTCTCTCCTTTGAGGAATCCAGCACACATACTTTTGAGCTGAATGGTGACATGAAATTTGTGTGATTGGGAAGTCACAGGCTTCCTGTGTAGCCAAGCTGTGCAGTCAGGGGACTTAAAATCCCACATCCCAGTTTAACAGGTCGTTCTGTTTCTAGATACTGTTTTTAGAACTATCTGCACATGGAGGAACGTGCTGATGGAAGTTAGCAGCCTGGCATCTTGATCTAGGCTTGAGCTGTAAAACGTCTCATGTGTATCTCCTCAGGTCCTGCCCTGCCGCTTGTCATGTTTTTTGTTTCCGCAGGAAATCTGCATTTTATTCCTCGCCACACGTTTGCTGGGAGACCACCTCAGTCTCTTGAACTGGCTGGGCTTTGCTGTCTGTCTGTCAGGAATCTCCCTTCATGTCATTCTCAAAGCCATGAATTCCAAAGGTGATTCTTTTTTAAACCCCTTTCTGTTTCTCTGTAGGCATTCTTGTAGCTTCACTAGGAGCTGCGTCTAGTTCCAGCTCCTTGCCAGCGCCAGGTTTGATGGGTACTCTGGCGAGTTTGTCACTAAATGGGCTGTCTGCATGCAGGTGAAAAAGCACTGAAGCTACACAAAGAGGCCAGCTCTGACCCTCACCTGGAGCTGCTGCTGCACCACACTGAACATGGCGAGGAGGAGGAGGAAGAGGATGTTGAAACCCCACAACAGCACTGACTGAACATGACGCACAAAGCCCCCTGCTCTGTTCTTACCAAACCTGCCTGACAGCTATCTAGGAGGAAGGTCCAAGAGCCTCTGTATGTGACCACCCAAAGGAGAGCCAGGGCCTGGTGAGAGAGTCCTACTGTTCTACTACAGTGTGGATCTGTGGATGCTGCACAAGAAACAGGCAGTATCCCTCTCACGGAGAGCGAACTTGGAAGACAAGCCCTGGTTCAGTGGAAGTAGAAACAGCATGGTGAGACTGGGAAATGCTATAGAAAGCTTATTAGGGAATCCTGAAGGCTGTATATTGAGTGTAGACCAGGAGCTGTAGAATGAATATGGACATGTCTGGACTGCAGGCTGAGTGGTTCAGGGATGATTTTAGTGCTGTTTAGACTTTGACTTCAAAAGAGAAGGTAGATACTTTCCTATGCTTTCTTTATGGTTCTGCTAAGTAGGAACTCTCATCTTGGTGGGAGCAGATGACTATATATAAATCCGTAGACTCGTCCCAGTGAGAAGGAGCCTTTGTGCCTGATGACCTCTGTGTTCTGTTTGTATAGTAAGGAGAGATTTAAATGCTGGTATTTGGGACCAATTGAACATAGCCAAATGATGTTGGTAGGAGGAAGGACAGGGATGCATGAGTCCTTCTGACCCTACAAGTCGAGGGGAGAGAGAACAGTATCACAGGAGATCTAGCTTGAGCAATAAGTTTGTCAGAAAGTATGTGGGTATTTGAGGGGGGGATTTTTTGGTTTTTTTAAATAAACTGTTTTTCTGATTCCCTTTTGTCTGCACATTATGCACCTATGCTTCATCAAACAGAGGTCATTTGTCTTCTGAACTCCCTTGTAGACCCACACTCACCTTGCTACTGCATGCCCTATTATTTTTGAGGCCTGGCACACAGAATACTTGTCCGTGAAGAGGATCCTTGATCTCTAGGACTAGGGGGATGACTAGGGGGATCTTCCTGCAATCTGTCATATTTGTGCCAGCCAAGAGAGCATACTGACTTGTCTGCCTTCATGCATGAACAAGACACTGTATCGTAAGGAGACGTTTAGTATTGTGGCTTTTTATAGGAATCTTATCTCTTTGCCCCATTGGATTGGATCAGTTAGTGCTGCAGACTTGTCCAGGAAAGGGGAATGGTGCAGGATTTAAGACATGTCTTTTTCCTTTCTGCTAAGCCAGAAGTGGTGTTGGGCAGGTGGCTGTTTTTTTGCGTGGCAGAATTTTCGCTTCTTTGAAAGTTTTGTTTGATGCTAGCTTTTGGAATTTTTGGAGTGGAAATAACTTGAGAGTGCTTCCCAAAGGGATAACAGTGCGATCTTTCTCCTGAGAGGAGCTGGATGTTAAAGTGAACTTCTCATACTCTGTTTGAGGACCTGAACCATTTTGACTAGACTGTCCCTCTGTTGGTCTTGCTTCATACTTTTCAGGTGTGAAGTCTTTCTTGATGACTTTAATCAAGAGCATGTCCTGCAAAAACTACTTCTGAAGAAGAAAACTTTTCTAATAATGAGAATCTTTAATGATGTTCTAATAGACACTGGTAACTTGCTTTGGAGCAGACAGCAGGTGGTGCAACTACCTCATATAAAGCTACTGGACCAGCAGTTACAGGCCAGGCTGGCACACTAAGGGATCTTCTGCATCAGCTAGGATGCCTGGAGCTGAGAATGGCTTGGTCTGTCCCTAGCTGGATTTTCCCATAGCTGGGACTTGTGATGCTTCCAGCAGGATTCACCCTCTTTACCTTACTGATAGATGTAAGCCCCAAGCACTAAATACTCTCTACTTCATGTGGGGCAGTGAAGCTTTCTGCACATGATTTGTGTTTAGCAATACTGCAGATGCTCTTTGCATTTCACTTTCCACTCTCCTAGAGCTGAACCTCGGGCATCTTTCTGCTGTGTAACTCGCAAACTGGCATTTCAGGTCCCTGTAAATCCAAGGTAAAGGCGACTTTGTTCACAGGCCAGGATTTGCACCACATAGGGTGCTTGAAGATGAAATTTGATTGTGCCAATGCAAGTGCTTGTGAACTGTAGAACCCTGTAGTCTGTTGCTTCCAGTCTCATTTCCTCTTTAAGATAAAGGAGATGCCCTAGAACTGCAGTCAGCATTTCTGATCTAGACATGACTTTCTGGCAACAAATATGATGATGTCATTCACTCCAATGAAGTATGCTCAGAACAGCTTTTGGGACAAGCAGTTAGTTCTGCACCCTTGTCTGGAAAGTTGCCAGATGCTTCCTTCCAGTGAGGCTAGGTAGGTGTCTGTTTCCTTGTTCAATAAGGTTTTGTTCTTTTCGGAGATAAAGATAAGAGAAACCTGAAAATAAGAACATAAAGTGTCTACTGCTTCATGATTTTGCCACAGCATGTGGTACAGGTAGTCAGTCCAGTTTGCTTGTGAAACTAACTGGACATCATTCATCTATCTTGGAAAGAATCCTATTCTCGTTCCTTCTAGTATCCAGATGGGAATGGCAGAGGATGTCTGTCGTATTCCTGCCCGTGAATTTAAAAAGCCCTTATGCAGAGCTTGGTGGTAATTAATACTTAATTTCTACTTGACATTCAGTGCAGGAAGAAGTTTTCCCCTAGACTCATAAATCCACGTATGGATCCTGTGGTGCAGGGAGGTTCATGGTGGGGCATATTCTGCAGGTGCTTCTGTGACCAGCATGCAGCAAGGAGGCCCTAATCCAGGTCATGCTGAAGTACTTCTGCTACTTTTCTGGGTCTGCAGTACTAGAACGGAAAGGTTTTTCACTCAGTGGCGGGTTGAGACTTGCTGAAGGTGGTCCTGCAATGATTCCTGCCTGAGACTCTAGTCCACAAGGTCCTCTTCTTCTGGGAAAGCATTGCCGTTTTGCAGTCTGTGTGTGACTTTTTCCTGTGCAGTTCTCTCTGCAGGAACCTCGCTGGGGTAGCATTAACTGTGCTATGACTACTTGTGTGCAGAACAGGCAGGATCCATATTTCTGCCTCTCCTCGCTCCCTTCATCCCTCCAATACTTGACTTTCTATGTCCCAGCTTCTTTTAGGAGCAGTGCAGGAATGAAGTTGCTTCTCAACTCCCAGTAAGCACCCAGTAGCTCCTGTGGGGACCTCTTCTTTAAAATGTCATGTGTGGCAGGACTGCTGGCAGCAGCAGTGCTGTTACCAATCTGAAGGCTTTACCTGGGACTCTGCCTTTATCCCCAAAATTCAATCAGAAGGTCAGGACTAGAGCAGACCCAGTGTCAAACAAATCAAATGTTAATCAGACTGTGTGTAAATGTGTTTCTTTCTGAACAAGCACCTACTGTGTCCTGGACCCAAAAGATGACATGGCTGAACAGCTAGCTGAGTCCCCAGTATCTTACTCCTGCTGTAGTATGTGTAAAATGAAGATGCTACACCATCCCAGCAGATACCGATAGTCATGTTTAATACTTCTGTTCAGCATGGTAGATGTTTCTGCACAGGCTTATGGAACAGAGGTGAGAGGACTTGGGAACTCAAGGAGAGAGAATGCTCTTAAGGGTTTCCAAAAACTGCAGCAGTGCTTCCTGTCCTCTTGATTCCACCTTTTACTTTATCTTTTCATTCTACCCTGTGGGTAGAGCTTAAGAGCTTGCAGGGGCAGGGATGTTGGGTTGTTGCCTCTGCATTTAGAGTTGGGATTTTAAATTTATGATGGGCTTTAAAATAATTAAAATGTAAAAACTTTTTTTTTATTATCCCTGAGGATTGGTTTCTGCATTCTTTTCATAAAAAGAAAGGGGAGAGAACATACACTGACAATCTGATCTCCCTGTTCTAGATGATTTAAGGAAAAAAAAAATAGCAACTAGATCTGTGTATTTATGGATGTTTTAGCTTTTTGTGGGGTATGTTGGTCAATTAATGGTGTTGGCTACCAGGTTAATTGCTAGATGTAGGTGATGAGTTCAATAGCAGATGTTCAGGAAGAAGAATGTGGAAAGGATGGATAGTAGTCCACATCAAACATCTCATGATGAACTTCTCAGGCTGTAAGGAATAGCATATGAGGAACTAGCAGTGAAGAGCTGTTCCTGCGAAACTGGCCAAGATGTTGAACTTATAATCAGCAGATCCAAAGGATGTTTAGACTCTAAATAACTGTTCTTTTTGGAAAATCTCAGGACAGATATCCTGATGGGGAACCTGAAGAAGTTACACATTCCTGCATACCTGTGGGAGATTAACTTAATGTGTAAATGGCTTTTCTACTGCTTTGAAAGTCCCTTTTTCTCTTTTATGCTAGAACTACTCCTACCATTCAGATGAAACAGCACATTGATTTAATAACATTATTTGGGATAGCATGTTCCCTGCTGGCCAAAGCTCCAGAATGTTAGGATCACAAGGTCTAGATTCAGCCAGGCTTGCTAGAATAAGGTGGGAGGGGGCAGCTGTTTCACCTTCAGGACTCATTTGAGGCATGGAGAAATTTGCATGATAACTCATCAGAGAGAGAAGGCACAAGCCTCCAGGTGGGCATAATTGGAAAATGCAATTTCTTCTTGAGCCCTGATAGTTTTAAGGGTCTTCTAGTGCTAGGACTCTTCAAGTCACCTTGCATACGATTTTGTCACTGAATCTCTGTTCCTTTAGCCTTGAACAGCTAGATCAAGAACTGTATGACAAGCAGAGGCCCATCTGTGTACTAGCCTTGAGTCATGTCTCTGTGAGGTGAAGGCTCATGGGCCAGCCCCAGCATGCTACAAAGAGGTGAGAATAGACACTCTTCACCCTTCAGCACCTCATTCC
>NW_009597574.1:34951-35201 GCF_000690535.1 Cariama cristata | reverse complement strand
ATGCTAACAAAACCATGTGCCCAGCAGGAGTGCTAAACATATGTGCCTAGCTATGCATTAAAGACATGGTCCTGCCCTTTGATTGAAGAGAGGATCTTCTTGGAGTCCTATCAGGAACCATGCAGCTTGACCAATTTTGAGGGTCTGCTGAGGCCTCTCTGCTGCAGCTGGGGGTTCTTTTAGCATCTGTGCATCAGCGTGTTTGTCTGAGCACCAGTGCTGGATCTAAATTGCTTTCTCTAGCCTGGCG
>NW_009597574.1:23473-34941 GCF_000690535.1 Cariama cristata | reverse complement strand
GATCTGTGTGCACCTACCTTCATGGTGCTATCATGCAGTCCCAGCCATGTATGCAGGAGTAGCTGTAGGTCTGTAATTTAAGAATGGAAGTGCACCTCTTTCACTGGAGTTTCAGAGCTCCAGCGTAGAAGTTTGCATTTAAAAACAGTGTAGTGATGGCAGGTGCCTGACCAGGGTTACCAAACAAAAAGCAGTGAGCAGCTCTGCTTAAGTCTTCATCTTCCTGCCATTAACTGACCAAACAGAGGGGGGTTTTGCACTCTAAACTGTGGTTGAGTGCTTGATGTTGCCTGGGAAATGTAGAAGGAAAATGAAAGGATCCTATTGTTTGTGGGTTTATCTTGTTTTTGTAACAGCTTCTGGTGTAAGCCGAAACTTTGCAAGGGAGGGAGCACAGTGTGTATGTTCCCCACACCCCCTGTGCCAGCGTTGCTGTTCTTGGTCTGAGATCTGCTTGCTCCACTTTTGTTCACCTGCATCCACTGTGTCCGTCTGCTCTGCATCAGTCCCTCAGGACTAGCAGGAACACCATGATGAAGGATGGGCAAATCCTGCAATTTGCGGTAAGTGGAACTCACCACTCTCAGTGACCTGAGCCCAGTTCTCCATCACAAATTTCAAGGCTCGGATTAAAGGAGATGCAGAGGTGAGAGACAGAGACAACAAAATGGGGAAGCAGTGTTGGTACTTTGGGGAAATAGACAAAGATTGACTTTAAAGCAGTGAGGCACAACCATCCTGTTCGCCAGAGCTGGCTTTCTTAGCTCTCTTCCCCTATCCATTGCGCCTCTGAACCTTCCAGAAGCACTTCCATTCTCTACGCTGGGAAAAGCATGAAGTTAGGGATAGAGTGTCTGTGATGAGTGCTTTCCTATCACTTTTTGGCCTTCCCTGCTGCTTGTTCCATTCTGCTTTTACATTCACTGAGTGCTGTGTCTGCAAGGCTCTTCTGTACTCCAGAGCTTCACCAGACTTCAGCTATGTTGGCTCTGAGGCTTACCTGGGAAGGATTTCTAGTGGAGAGTGTCCTATGGTGCAGGGCAGAGCACTCTGTTCTTGGCTGCTTTAGTACTTGCTCTCAGCAAGAAATGTTTTAGAAACAAAGTGGAAGCACTGGCTGTATGGAGAGCTGCAGGAGAGCCTGTTTGAATCCACCATGAAGCTGATAGGGATGCTCTTCCATTTGAAGGGCCTGGTGCTTTTCTGAGTGCCTCCTTCCTCTGACTCTGACTCCCTGAGAGCCTGACAAGTCTTGTGTTGTGGTTTAACCCCAGTTGGCAACCAAGCACCACACAGCTGCTCGCTCACTCCTACTCTGCACCACCACCCCACCACTGTGGGATGGGCAGGAGAATCAGAAAAAGGTAAAACTTGTGGGTTGAGAGAAGAACACTTTAATAATTGAAATAAACTATTATAATAATAACGATTGTAATGAAAAGGGAGATAACAAAAAGAGAGAGAAGAATAAAACCCAAGAAAGACAAGCAATGCACAATGCAGTTGCTCACCACCTGCTCATCAATGCCCAGCCCATCCCCAAGCAGCGATCAGCCCCTCCCGGCCAATTCCCCTCCAGTTATATATTGAGCATGATGTTCTATGGTATGGAATATCCCTTTGGCTAGTTTGGGTCAGCTGTCCTGGCTGTGCTGTTCTTCCAGCTTGTGCACATCCTTGTTGACAGAGCATGGGAAACTGAAAAGTCCTTGACTTAAGCACTACTTAGCAGCAACCAGAACATCAGTGTGTTATCAACGTTATTCTCATACTAAAGCCAAAACCACAGCTCTGTACCAGCTACTAGGAAGAAAATTAATTCTATCCCGGCCAAAATCAGGACATCTTAGTACTCCAGCTCTGCCCTGGAGGTCTCAGAGCAAATCTTGATTGCTTGCAGTTAGGTGTACCTGACTTTGAAGGCTCAGCTAGTGCAAGTAGCAAGTTTAGTGTAGGAGATCAGTGAGCAAAGTAAAAAGGCTTTGGCAGGGGTCCATGCAGGACCTGGCAAGAAGGAAGGGATAAAAGCTTTGTGGTTCTTTGGGAAAACGGCAGTGTTCATCTCTAGGCAACTCCAGTGGGGCATGGTGTGAGGCACCTTTCTGTCCACATATTCCCTGTCTCTCCTCCCCAGAAGCCTCAGGGGTTGAGGGGATGGGTCCCAGGTAAGAGGTCACTACCTGCCTCCTAGGGTCAATTCCTGGAATAGGTCTATAAAGGAGGCTGGTGGGCCTCATCCTCACTTTTGCTGAAATCGTAGTCTTGGCTTCAAGCTGAGTCCGAGCTGTGGCGTTGCTCAGGAGCAGGACTCGGGTGCTGGGTGGCTTCTAGGGAATATGGCAGAGTTGTGGGCAAGCTCAGGAGGGGTTGGGTGGGACTGTGTGCTGGTGCAGGGTAGTGCAGCAGAGTGTTAAAGAAGCAGCACAGCTTATCTGTTAAACACTGTCCGTCTCACTTGAATGGGCACTAACATTTAATGAAAGGAAGAAAGAACCCCCGCCCACCCTCTCTGATATAAGGAAAAAACCCTACTGTGCACTGACAATGCCAGAAACAGAAAAAGAGGCAAGGATGAAGGACTTAAAGGGGGAGACAGGAGTGCTGCAGCAATGCCACAAAGAAAATGAGAAGGCTCAATCTTGTAGTGATACCAGTGAAGTGCAGACTCTAGGCATGAAAAGGTAGGGTTGGAGTCTACTGAGGAGACAGGATGGAAGTACCGAGGGGATGGTAGTGGGGAGTGGGAGCTGGGAGTACCAGTAGATCCCATTTGCTTCTGGAAATAACCCTGGGTGGCTGTGAAGCTCTTTGGCCTTGTACAGAGGTAGTCAAGGCCTGTCATCATTGCTGAAGCTCTTTCAGTCTTGGATTGATGCAGTGGCCTTGGGATTGAAAACACTGGGTAAACCTAGCCCTGTGTGCAGGCACAGGACTGTGAGGTCTCCTGCCTTTAAGAGGTCCCTTTGTGCCACAGTGTGGTCTCTGGTTTTCTGGGAGGAGTGATGAAGCTCATTGGTCATGCAGACTGTTTTCTGACGAGCCTCAAGTCGGGGTCCACTTTAGGGGATGGAAGAAGTAGTTTTCTGTACAGTCAGAATTGTGTGGCCCAGTTTGGTTCTGCCCCCTGCCCCCACTTCCTCAAAGGAAGAGTGTGAAGGCTGAACATGCTGGAACTGCTCTTGAGCACTGCAGCGTTGGGGAGATCTGCGTGTGTACGCAGCAGCAGGGATACACGAGCCCCTTTGCTGGGGAGAGCGCACACACGTATGCTCGTCCTTTGCAGGCCTTCCCCTGTCTGTGTGAGCCCATGTGCACACACTGACACTCAGCCATACAGAGGAAATAGAGGGCTGTGATTGACTTGTTGATGCTGTTTGAACGAAATAACCGACAGAAGCAAAGCTGAATGAATCTCAGAGGTGCTGCACTCTTCCGCAAACTCTGTTCTCGCCTGTAAGACCAGATGTTTACATGTGTGCTGATTTTGGCCCCCTACCCATTCCCCTGGGAGACCTCTTTATTTGAAGAACAGATGCTTGGGTTCCTGCTGGACTTTTGATACAGTAAACATCCTGAGGGCAAGGAGAAAGTGTTCCTGCAAACCCATCTGCCCTCCTCCAGTCCTTTGCCCAGCAAACAAGTTATCATCAGCAAGCTTACTGTGGGAAAGTCAGCCTGGTTCCAAAACACACAGGAGCAAGGCAGAGCAGCAACCCAGGGCCTGGTGCCCAGCAGTAGGACTGCCTCAAGCTGTGCTTTTCTTGTTTCAGCTGAGTATCTCTGTAGTTTTTCTTACATGCTTTGTCGTTGGTGCCTAGTGAGGTGGCGAAAGGGGAGCTCGGGGTGCAGACGGCTGGAAGGCTTGTTACCATCCAGCCTGGGGCTGTAAAGGGCTCACGTTCATCTGCAGTCTTTGCAGGGGCAAATAATTTCCCCTAAATTGATAGCCCTGCTTCTGCACCAAGGCTCTCTTTTTCATCATTGGGGTATGCAGGTTTTGATGTTCACAGCCTTGGGTCTCTACAGTCCGAGGAAGTTCCAAGGAACCTTTGCTCCTAGTCTGCACCCTGTACTTGGAAAAGGTTCACTCTTCTGGAGTGATGCTCACCTGAGAGGTTCTGTGTCCTGCAGTTGCTTGGGCAGTCGCATCTTTGAGGGTGATCTGTTTGTCTTGCTTTGCATCAGGAAAGATGATGCAGCCAAAACTGAGCCGAGTTTGGGACTTAGGAGAGTGGTGGTGTTTGTGATGGTATTTACTGCTGAGGGACTAGCTGTGCTGAGTGCAGTTAAGCCTCCTGTGAGGAATGTGCTCTTCCAAGAGGACAGGTAGCCGTGCCACTCATCTCCCTTCTCCCAAACGGTCTTCTTGTTGCCAGGAGCCACACGTCCGAATGCCTGGCTAGGTCTTTGTTGCCAGCGTGGCCTCCTGCTGGACCTTGCCAGGTGCAGAGGCTGCTGCCAGCTTCTGGCTGGTTGCCCACTGAAAAGTAGCAGAATTGACCGTGGGATTGTTAATGAAAATCACAAGCAGGAAGATGTATCCAAGCCCTCTAACTGCACTAATTGGAGCCCTTGTCATGAATGTGCTAAGAGCCACTCTCCTGGTCTCAGCCTAGTAATTCTTCTAACCTCATGTTTCAGCACCTCCTCCACCATTCTACACAAGGCAGACCCACCTGCCATGTGGATATAATTCACCGTATAAAGGAAGCTGGAAGGTACTATGTCTCTTGTCCTGTGGAGCTGCTGCTTCGTTTCTAGATGTTGAAGGTCTCCAATGGAACTCCCCAGGGAGAATGAGGTGGAGCTGGTGCCAGGTGTTGGACACTGTGCTGCACAGCACTTAGCTTGCAGCCTTGAATTCTCCCTCTGTGTCAGAAGAGGAGATGGATCAGCCTTGGCCAAGCAGGAGCTTCCTGGACTCTGAAAGTATAGGAGTGGGGAAGCAAGTGTTCAGCTGTCCTGAATGGCAGGGTCTGGGGGAAGGGGGGTGAGGGGCAGCAAACTGTGTGTTGGGAGAGGACTGTGTAGCTGATGCACGCAGCTGACATTTTGCCTCATCCTGCCCTGTGAGTTTGGAGCTAAGAGATTCTTTCTCCTCCTATGCTGAGTTAGAGATCACAGGATAATTCACTTGGGAAGGGACCTCAGCAGTTCTCTATGCAGACAGGGTCAACTGTGAGATCAGACCAGGTTGCTCAGGGCTTCATCCAGGCGGGTCTTGAAAACCTCCAAGGTGGGAGACTGCATAGCCGTTCTGGACTCCTGCTTCAATGCGTGACTGTCCTCATGAGGAAGAGGTTTTTCCTTATCTAGTCTGAACATGTCTTTATAGTTATGCCCGTTGTCTCTCATCCTCCCACTGAGCACCACTGATAAGAGCCTGGCTCTATCTTCTCAAATAACTTCCTTGTAGGTACGGACAGATTGCTATGAGGTCCGTCTGAAACGATCTCTTCTCTGAGCTGAACAAGCTTCCCTCCTTCTGCCTTTCCTTACAGGACAAGTGCTTCAAGCCCTGAGTGCCTTGGTGGTCCTTTACTGATCTCCCACTAATTTGTCTGTGACTTTCCAGTATTTGGGGCAGAAATTGCATGCGGTATTACTTCATGGGGACTAACAAGTACTGGTATAAAGGGATAGTAATTTCCCTTGATCTACTGGCTGTGTTTCTCTGATACAGTGTAGGATGCTGCTAGCTGCCTTTACTGCCAGTGTACACAATGTTCAATGTGCTGTCTACCAAGATGCCAAGGTTCTGTTCAGATGAAGAGTGGAAGAGCCAAGGGTGATCCTGGAGGTACTTGGGCAGAGCCCCAGGGTGCCCTGGTACCTCTTTCAGTCTACTGCCTTGGCATGGACACTGCAGGGGTGTTTCCCCCAGAGGGAGGAACTGCAGCCGGTTTGTGAATCTTCAGTGATACCATCCAAGCCTCAGGTGCTGGAGTTTGGTATCCACAGTCTCATCTTTGAGGTAGGTCAGGAATGAAGATACTGGGCTCTAGAAACCAGGTTGTGAGGAAAAATGGGGACTAGAGATCCCAATGATCATGAAGGTTCTAAACCCCCTAGGAAGGAAATAAAACAGTCATGGTTTTAGAAGCTTTATACGGTTTTGGAGGATTTTACTTGTGATTTTTGGTAAGTTAGAGCTGGTGATATTGGAGCCAGGACTGAAAGAGGAGGGCTCAGCTGTAAGACCATACAGTGCACTGCTCTGTCACCATGCTAGCAGGGCTGACGGGTGGTTGTCCAGACTGTGAGACAGGTGCAGGCTGGTCTTGCTGGTAAGCTCTGCAGGCAGGGACTGCTCCCAAGTTTTGGGTTATGTACAGCAGGTCCTGAACCTCTTCTTGGCCTCTGCATATCCTGTGGAGATAGATACTGCTCCTGCCCAGCACTCTCTGTGGGAGAATGAATCCTGCAAACCCAACATAGCTTCTGCCCTGGGACATGGGTCTTTGGCTTCCTTCTGACACTGCTAAAGTTCTCCCCACATGCACTGTCTCTCCCCAGGCACTTGTCCTTAACCTACCAGTGCCTCTGTCAGTGGTCACAGCATCTGACCCCACATCTGCAGGGTGGGGTTGGATTCCCCTCGTAGCTCTGATGTTCCTGTGTATCTGTTCTTTTTGACTCATTCAGCAGCCTCAATCTTCCAGTCATACTTGGCTCAGAGGCTGCAGCTGCACTCCTCAGCCAGCGTTGCGGCCAGGGGAGGCAATGATGCACTGGCAGTCCAATGGACTTTGCTGTGGGCAGTAGGGACAGTGCAATGAGAAAAGTGCACATGTGGGGAGAGGGCTTGGGGGAATATTCTTGGTATCTCTCCCTGCACCAGCCTCACAGGGGAGGGAGGCATTGCTACAGCGAGGGGTGACCCTGGCCAAGCCAGCAGCCATCCCATATAGTAGTGCTGCAGTAGTGGGTAGAGACAGGCCCAACTGGGAAGCACTGACTTTCCTGGGTCTGTCCCCAGGTGCCAGCTGAGACCAGTGGCTGCTTGTAGACCTGGGGTGCCTGGGGTTGTTCCTGCTGCAGTCTAGTCCAGTGGAGACATCATGCAGAGAAGCTCCGTCTTTCTTGCAGGCATCGAGGATGCCTCCTTACACAGTACTGTCTGGAGCTTGTGCCCACACTTTCATAGGTTTTTAAGGCCTGAAGTGACCATTCATTTATCTAGGGCCCATGTGTAACTCCAAGTAAGAAATACCATTACTCTGTTTTGCTTGTAATGAGCCCAGTGTCTCTCAGCTGATGTATCTTCCATGACAGGGTGGAGGATGTGAGGAGGCAGAGCAGATGGCACTTCTCAGGTAGCATGGCCCAGTGCTGTGTTTCCTGTTTACACTTTGCTTGACTACAGGCTCCAGTCTCCTTTATTAACAAAGTTAAAGAGCTCTTTCACACCAAGTATTTTTTTTCTCTGTGAAGTGCTTATAATCAAATCGCCTCTCAGGCTGCCTTTTTGGTGAGATAACAGACTGAACTCTTTCATTCTGTCCCTGGCAAGTGTTTTCTCCAGCCTCCAAATCACATTTGTAATTATTCTGCGCATCCTCCATTTTTTCAAAATCCTTTTAGAGATGTGGGCACCATATCTGACTTGGGGCACCATGCGGAGGGAACCTTGCCAGCGTGCTCCCACTCGTTGCTCCCCATCCATGTGTCTTAGCTTGCTACCAGCACATCCCCTACTGAGGGGGTACAGGAGGCAAAGGGTACTCTGTGTAGAGCAAAAAGGACTCTGATGTGGTCCCATGAAAGACTCATTTCCCCTCTACTTGATGCTGGCCAGGTAGGTCAACCCTCTTGCCATCACCCACTGAGGTTCTCCCAAGGCACTGTCCCTCCAGGTCTGCAGTTACTGAAGGATAAAAGACCAAGGAGCAGCAGGTTTTTGCTGAGAATTGCACCTACCATTGTCCTCTCCCCATCATTGTGACACAACCCCTGGATCAGCCACCTTGCTCACTGCCACATCACCCTCAAAGGTAAATGAAGGGGGGCTTTGAGCAGAGAAGGCGGGGGGGAGGGGGGGGAAGGCAGCTGGTGAAGAAGGGTGGAGAAACTGGGCACAGAAAACAAGGAACATGGATGGTTAGAAATCACAATCACAGAATGGCTGAGGTTTGAAGGGACCTCTGGGGGTCATCTTGTCCAACTCCCTGCTCAGGCAAGACCATCCAGAGCTGGTTGCCCAGGAGCATGTCAAGACAACTGCTGAATATCTCCATGGATGGAGACTTTGTAACCTCTCTGGGCAATTGTGCCAGTGCTCAGTCACCCTCACAGTGAAAAAGTGTTTCCCAGTGTTCAGAGGGAACCTTCTGTGTTTGTGCCCATTGCCTCTGGTCCTGTCACTGGGCACCACTGAGCCTGGCTTCATCCTCTGTTCGTCCTCCTTCCAGGTATTTATATACATTGACAAGTTCCCCGCCCCTGAGCCTTCTCTTCTCTAGGCTGAATGTCAGCCTTTCCTCATATGTGAGGTGCTCCAGTCCCTTCATAATCTTTCCAGCCCTTTACTGGTCTCTCTCCAGTATGTCCATGTCTCTCTTGTACTGATGAGCCCAGCATTGGACACAGTATTCCAGATGCGGCCTCACCAGTGCTGAATAAAGGAGAAGGATCATGTCTCTCGACCAGCTGGCAATGCTTTACCTAATGCACCCCAAGATATCATTAGCCACCTTTGCAGCAAGGGGACATTGCTAGCTGATGTGAAGATGCTGGGGGTATGCAGCTAGAGGGCCTGGGTGCAAGAACTTGCCCTGTCTAGCATTGCAAAAAGTTTACTGAGACACAGAGCTGTCCTACAAGGCCCCCAGTAGCATATGTAGCCCCACCATCTCATCTTGTGCTTTCCAGCCTAGCAGAGCTGGGTAATTGCTTTATCTATCAGAGCTCCTTGCATTAAGAGGCAGTAATTGGCACCTGTGTTAAAGAGCCTGGTTTCAATTACTGCTGAATGCAGCTCAGACTCTAGAGCTGGGAGATTACATGGGGGAGGAGTGGTAATGCTCATGTTTACTCTCTGTCTCTCCACCAGGTGCTCCTCTTCCCCCAGGGATGA
This sequence comes from Cariama cristata, assembly GCF_000690535.1. Lineage (NCBI taxonomy): Eukaryota > Metazoa > Chordata > Aves > Cariamiformes > Cariamidae > Cariama > Cariama cristata. The sequence goes on along the minus strand of NW_009597574.1, from coordinate 25,865 downwards.
AGCATTTTTTGCATTTCTTGCTTGTGCCTTGAATTTGCAAAACCAGCAGCAAGGGCTGCATGGGGAGCGTAACGGTGTGCCTCTCGGGAGCACAGAGAACAGGCATAGCTGGCACAGTGCTCAACTCTATTTTTCCTTGTGTGGATGTTTCTTGCAGAAGCCTCTACTACAAATCCTACACTGAATGGTGGGGTGGCAAGATGTGGGAGAGAATTGGTCTTTGTAGATGGTGGTATTCCCTCAGCCCCATGCAACAACAATCCTGGGAGCTTTCCCAGACTTTCCCCTCTGCTATACCTCTTCTTTGGCTTCCACTGCATCAGCACTCCCCTGTGTACTGGGCCCGGCCCCCTTCTGCTGCCATTCATAATTTCTGATCCAATAAATTACAGCACCGTTAAAATGGACAGGGAATTGTTTTCTGTGTTTTAGAGCCGTGAGCCCTTAAATCCGCATTTGTTTAGTGGGTGGTGAATGGACAGTTGTGGTTGGTGCTGGAGCCGTGCGGACCAGAGGCCTTATGAGTTTGTGAGGCAACGGCTGTCTGGGGCTCCCCTTTGAACAAGGGGGTTTTGTTGGAGTCAAGGGAAGGGCTTGGAGGGGCTAAGCCAGAACGTTGGGGCTGTATTCCTGCGCTGTGGGGAGATTTTTATGTCTGATATGTGGGAGGGGGGAGGGAGCTGCTGTGTGGGATGCCAGGGCCAGGGCAATCAGTTGTGCTGCAGAAGCAGGGCTGGGAGTCTTGGGCCCTTCAGCTGCCTGAAGGACTGGTTCAGATGGTGGGTAGGAGCTCTAAGATCACGAAATGGGGATAAATGGAGATCCTCAGCACAGAGTGAGGGCAGTGGAACAAGGAAGAGGGCTGGGATGGGTGGTGGAAGTGCAGAGGGCTGGCTACAAGCATCTGGGGAAAGACTGTGCTGGCATCCAAGGAATGCTGTAGCTTAGTGCTTCCCAGTGGTGGGAGAAGTCCTGTTTGATGCTGGAAGTTAGGTGACTCTGGTAAGATAGCCACTGCTAATAACGAGGCCCAGGACTGCTGGGAACAGGCACCAACCATCCTTGGGGAGGCTGGCCCTGAGCAACCCTAGCATACAGTGATGGGGGAAGACACAACATGTTTGAGATGGCAGCTGTTGCCCAGTGCTGAAAATGGTCCTGCTGACGACAGTGGGGTTATTTACCACTGATCTCTATGTGTTTCTGTGCCAGTCAGTCCCTCTTCAGCCAGTGCACTCTTTGCTGCATCTGTCCTGCTTTTGCCTTTCTTCTCCTCAGTAAACTGGAGGCAAAGGCTGCACTTGCACCGCAATGCTTATACTGTGGAGATGTGGGGCACATGGTGGGCATGTGGAAGGCATGGCCATCCCTGCATGGTTTGCTTCCTTCTTTCCCTATGTGTCTGTGTTCTTGCAAATGTGGTTTTAAGTCAGTCTTGCAGCACTTTGGACCTGTCTAATGGTTTTAGCACTGGATGTAAGCTTCACTGCATGACTCTTGTCCCACAGTTGAGTCTGAGAGTCCTGCCTTGAGCAATAATAAATTCCTGATCTAAGCTGCTCTGCCTGCCTTGCCAATGCATTTCAGTTTTTCCCTTCTTCCCTGTCTCTTCGGGCTGCAGGCCACTGGGAAAAGCCTGTGAGAGGCCCCCAGCTCTGTTCTCCTGCTCCGGGGCACAGTGCAGTAGCCATTCCACTGCCCTGTACCTCCAGCGCTTGCATGAGTGGCCGCAGTAGGCATAGAAGGAGTTAAACAGTGCTGGAAAAGTTGGTATTTAATCCATGGCTGTCCCTTCTAGCAAACCTAGATGGGAAAATGCCTCCCTGTTGGAAATAGCGCCTCTCAGAAATGGAAATGCCGGATGGCTGGGGATTAGGGTGCCTATCGCTGCAAATGGGTTTCTTATCATCTCTCTGAGCTGAATTGGTGGGACAGCCTCTGAAAATTGAATTGCCTTCTCTGTTTTTGTCTCTGCCATTGCATTCCTCCTGTGCTTTAGCTTTGCACCCACCTTCCCAGCCTCTGGCCTCCCTTGTCCCCATGCTCAGCAGAGCAGGGGCTGCTTCTGAGAGGGTGCGTGTCTGTGGAGAGAGACTGTCCCAGCTGGAAGGTGAGCAAGACTGGCGACAGCTGGGAAGATTCATCTTTTGGATTCTCAAGGCCAGGAGGATGTAGTCCCTCTTTCCAAGCTTCCCTCTGACCTTGCGAGGACTGATGGCCTGGCAGAGCCTGGTTTAGGACAGTATGAGTGCAGGTGTGAAATGATCAGAAGACATCAGGCACAACTGGAAAAGAGAGCTGGTGATGAGGAGCTGGGGGTGGGGCAGGGGGGAAGCAGAGGAGAAGATGAAAGCAGCTGGAAGAGATCAAGGAAAGACTGGATTGAACACAT
>NW_009597574.1:12470-23442 GCF_000690535.1 Cariama cristata | reverse complement strand
AGGAATGAGAATGACTCTGTGAGACTATGAGCAGCCTGAACCGTGGGTCTTTGCTGTGCCAGGTGGAGGCATCTCTCTCCCATCAGCTGTCAGGCTCTGTCCTGGCACAGACAACGTGGCTCTTTCAGTTCCTCCTCACAGTCTCCGTTCGTGGTTCGAAACATTCCACACCACAAGCATCAGCCAGCCTGTACCCAGCTCTGTGTTGGCCCCCAGTGTCCCCACAGAACCTGGGCAGTTCACTGCTCCCCAGGCCCAGAGCAGGTTAGGCTGAATGCAGATTGAACACTTTCTCGCTGTGTGGTGTGCAGACCAGTCAGGCGGGTGGGTGTGCTGGCTGTGAGCATCCAGGCATAGTGCCAGGGATTTCTTTTAAGGTTTTTGTTTCTAGGGTTTGGTTTGGGGATAATTCTGCTTTACGGAGCTGTATTTTACCATAGGTTGCCAGTGCCTGATTTCAGCCTTGTCTCTGTCACAGTATGGTTCTTTGGAGGCATTTCCCATCTCTGTTAGAGTTGTCTGTGAGCCATAAGCACAAGAGGTGCTGAGCGTACACCTATCAATGGCTTTTCAATGCCCCAGCCTGCAGTCATGGTGCTGCTCCAATGCGTGGTTACTGCCCTTGATTCTTTGTCTGCCAGAAGACATTGATTTTGAAAATAAAAAATATTTAGGACTAACTGGGGAGTTTTTTGCTGCTCTTACAGAGCTACCATCCATGGTTAATGGAATCTGAAGCAGAACTCTCTTTCAGAATAGCCACTCTGCACTGATCCGGATCGCATAAAGTAATTGCTGGCCACCAGGGCAAAGGCCTAGCCAAGGCCTGGTTCCTTTTGCAAGAGCAGGCTGTGCTCCGGTTGCAGGCCCTTGCTGTCTGCCCTGCGAAAGAGTAGAAGTCGTCCCTTCTTGTGAGGGTGCTGTTCTTGCCCTCTGCTGAAGGACTGGCTCAAATTGGTGACAAATAATGGGAAAAAGGTTATCTTTAATCATTGTAGTGCTTCCTTACATGCTGAGGGGCGACTGCAGCCAGGTCTAGCCACATCAGAGGGGTGGGGAGCCTTTATCTCTGCAGCAAAGGAAATTATGGACTAAGGCTTTATCTTATTTGAAGACCCTGTTAAAGAGCTAATTCCTGGGGTGGGATGCAGATTTGCTCACTGATCCCTAGCAGCATCTACACTTGCTTGGGAGGACACACCAGTTTGTTATGCATGATGCAGGCTCAACCTCAAGTGGTGAGAAAGCAGGGACAGGGATGGGGGCAGACCAGTGGCAGCCACAGAGCAATCCTTAATGCAATTTTGCAAAGTTTCCTTGTTTCCAGCCCCGCATGCTTCTGCACAGCCTCAGACCTGCCCCATGGCCCTGTGCCTGGGGAACAGAGCCATGGAGTTATCCCAGGAGTATTTTACAAGGGGATTGTTTTGCCAGCTCTTGGTCCAGGGCCCAGTGCCTTAGTGTCCAGGTCCACCTGCACTCTGGCCCAGGACTGGGGGCCAGCGCAAGGCTGCTGCTGTGTCACCTGTGGATGTGAAGGGTCACCCAGCTGGGCACAGCCGTTCCTGGCCTGGATTTGTGTATTTTGCGCTATGGGGCCATCGCAGCTCCCTGGGTGTGGTTGTGTGTTTAACAGTTTAACCAGAGCAACTTCTATTTCCTTTTGGGCTAAAACTGATAAATCAAGGTGACTTTGGGTAGAGAATTCCTTTCACAGGATTTGCATAATCCTGGCTGGTGATATGATAATGGTGTTTGTTAAAGACAGAACACAATGAATTAATACTATTAAGTTGCTGCTGCAAAATGCAAAGCAGGTAATTTACTGTGGGTGCAAGGAAGAGTGTAAGTACAGCAAGCATGGCTGTGGTAGCATCAGGCACGGGAGGCTTGTTGCCACAGGCACATCCACAGTGTCACACAAAGTCAGCAACATTACCCCTTGTACTGTGCTTGCCTGTGGCCAGAGGCTGTGCTGAGCTTGTCCAGGGGAGGATTACCTGTTTCAGTCCCTTTCCCCACTGTCTCTGTCAAGTTGGGACCTGCTTTGTCCCTCAGAGAGCCAGCCATGCAGGGCCAGTCTCTGCTGGAGGAGGGACAAGGGAGCTGAAGGGTGACATGCCTGATGCTGATGGTGAAGGGACCTTGGGCACAGAGATGAGGAGATGGGCCCAGTGGTGAGGAGATGGGCTGTGGCACCGTGCTTCATGCCACCTTGGCCACTCCCAGCAGCCAAGAGATTTTGATGCCATTCAGCCACTAAGAGGTTTTCCTCCCCCTGCAAAGACCGTGTGGTAGGCAAGCCAGCTTAGAGACCTGCTGGCTCTAGCGCCAGTCCTCAGCTTTCACCCTGTGCAGCCATGCTCAACTGAGGCAATGGTGCTGCAGGACGAGCAAGGACGAAGAGTTGGTATGACGGTATGAGGCAGAGGTGGGGAGAGCGGCTTGGGAAAGGTGCAGTGGTGCCTCACTTATTCTCTGGGCTGGTGCTGCAGTTCCAAAGCCATCCTTGCCTGCCAGACCCCACTGGAATCCTAATGCACCGTTTATCTCTGCAGCTTCACAGCTCTATCAGAGGGAGATGGTGTGCGGGAGCCAGAGCAGGATTTCAAGCTAATTGGATTCTGCGTCTCCGTGGTTTCCTGTGTAGGTAGGCAACAGGGATTAGTGCAGTGTTTCTGAGGAACAGAGGAGGGCAAGGATGACCTGCATAGGGATTTGCTCCTGCATAGCCCCTGCTGCTGGCTTCAGCAAAGGACTTTTTTGGACAGGCTGTCCAGGTGGAAGGGCCCAAAGCAGTGCGTCCCCACTCCATGGCAGTATCACTCCAAATCGCTTGTGGTCTTCCTAAATCTTTGAACCAGGTGCAGTCCGCTTCCCAGGGAAGGAAGCAGCTCAAACACCTCCTGAGCCTAAGCAAGCCTGACAATGATCTGGTCTCTCCTGCTAACTCCGCGTGGGGGGAATCAGACAGGGAAATCAAAGAACTAATGGCTCCTGTGCACAACCAGTCAGCTGCCTGAGTTTGCTCCCCTTTCCCTCCCCACTTCTCTTCCCAGGCCTTGCTGCTGGTTGCAAGCAGTGCACATTTGAGCCTTTTCTCCCCGGCAAGTTCCTAGCCTTGTTTTAGAGCCTGTCAGGGCAGGAGCAGGATTCACTTCATTAACACAGATTTATTCCTGTATAAACATTTGGTTCCTTTAATTGCAAAGCAGTCATACTGCAGGCAGCAGTGGTAATGGCTCCATTTGCATTGAGTGTTGAGCCAGTGTGCCAGGTGTGTGAGCCTGCAGCACAGTATGCATGGCATGTGGCTGAGTCCACACACAGTTATGATATGCCGTGGTGTCCACATGTAGAAGTGCTGTGCAATGCAGGATCAGCCAGTCTGGTTAAGTGTGTGGCCTTGAGCACCAGGCTACCCCAGCAGATCTCTGGTGTCATAGAATCATAGAATGGTTTGGTTGGAAGGGACCTTAAAGACCATCTCGTTCCAACCCCCCTGCCATGGGCAGGGACACCTTCCAGCTCAAAGCCCCATCCAAACTGGCCTTGAACACTTCCAGGGATGGGGCAGCCACAGCTTCTCTGGGCAACCTCTGCCACTGCCTCACCACCCTCATCGGGAAGAATTTCTTCCTAATATCTAATCAAAATCTACTCCCTTCCAGTTTAAAGCCATTGTCCCTTGCCCTATCACTCCATGCCCTTGTAAAAAGTCCCTCCCCAGCTTTCTTGTAGGCCCCTTTAGGTACTGGAAGGCTGCTCTAAGGTCTGCCCGAAGCCTTCTCTTCTCCAGGCTGAACAACCCCAACTCTCTCAGCCTGTCCTCGTAGGAGAAGTGCTCCAGCCCTCGGGTCATCTTCATGTCCCTTAGTTCTGTGGTAGGGCCAGAGTATTGCCCTCACTGTGCAGAGGAAGGGCAGAGACCCAGAGGTGCCAAGACCCTGACTCTACAAGCAGTGGTAACAGAACGTTCAATGGGCCCATGTGTCAGCAGTGCCTTTGCCCTGTGCCTGCACTGTGATGTGCCCACAGACATAATCACCTTGCTGTGCACCCTGAAAGCTGCCAGGATGCTGGGTGTCCAGTGTCTCTACTGTGCTGAGGGACAGCCCTCGAGCACCTGGATGGTGGGATGGAGTCCTGGGGCAGCAAGAGAGAGGCAAGGTCTTCTCAGGGCCTCTTGGCCTCTCTACGGCAGTGGAGTGTGCATGGGGTCACTGTTTCATGCCTCCTGACATGACAGTACCTATCTTGGGCTCTGTGATCTGTGCAAGAGCATGTTGCCCAGGTCCCATTGCCTTGCCACATTTGGTGCTTGCTCAGATGGGGCAGGCTAAGCCATGCAGAAAGCTGAGGTTGGAGAGAGGAGAGTCTGAGCCTTCCTGTCTGGTCTAAGCCAAACCGAGGGGAGATACTTCCACCACTAGGGCCAGGGAGTCATCCTTGAGGAGATCTGGGATGTGGTCTGTTCCCGCTCTTGTCACTTACTCCCCACGGCACTACTGAAATGCCACCATCTCCCAAAAGCTCCCTGGCAGCCCCTTCCTGGCAGCAGAGTGACTCTCGGGCCCTGCTTGGCCAGGCATCGGTGCAGGAGGATGCACCTAGTCGATGGTGTCTGCTGGGCTCTAAATGCAGGGGCGGCAGGTACTTGCCAACCTGCTGTTGCAGTTCATAGTCTCTGTTCTCCCACATGCTCATCCAAATGTTAATTTGATAGACGCCTTTATAAATCTTGTGCCTTTCCCCTGTCCACGGGCGACATAGATTTCATCTTGTTGAGAGGTGACACTTCTGGCCTTTGGTACCAGGCTATCAATTTAATACTCTGAGAGTAATAAAAAACATGGGACCATATTAACACGTGATTACTCTGCTGCTCCTTCCTGTAACTCCTTCTGTGCCATCTGAAATCCCAGGATGCTGAGTAAGTGCCTCAGCTGCTGGCAGAGCCACAGGCGTGGGACAGCAACAGCCAGAGCCAGCCGCCCAGCTGAAACAACTACATGGTTTCCAAATCGTGAGCTGCTCTTCTGCTTGCCAAGAAGATGGAGTTTCGTGCCCACCTCGCTGTTAGACCTGGCAGTCTGGAGAAATCTTGTATCCCACCTCTGAGACCTTTCCATGTGTTCTGAGCAGGGGACACCTGCAAGTCTGCCAGCCACACAGTGTTTTGATTTGCCAGGCTGAAAGGAAAGGTACTTTCTCTGCTCGCTGTAAGACAGCCTTGCTGCCGATGAGCCTGAAAGAACTTGTTTAGGTCATTCCATCAATGTAAAGGTTAAATGTTTAGCTGCAGCTATTGAAAACAAAGCAACAGCAGCAGCAGCAGCAACAGCAGGAGCAAAAGAATTGGATGTCTTATCAATGTCTGGATTTAAGATGTGCATCTAAGCACCTGCGAGGTAGGTATAGTGCACTGAGGTCCTCACTGGACAGTGCCCTGTGTCAAGAGCACTGCCTCTCAGCACTTTTTCACCTGTGGGCAGCTATGCAACAGCTCAGCCCCACTTCATCCCAGTTGATGGCTTTGCAAAATGGATTCTTGGACTCAAATTTTTACCTGGGGATTTTGAAGAAGCTCCTGATGTTTTAAAGCATGTCCATACCATTTCTGCTCTCTCTGCTGATTAAGAGGGCCTCTTCATGTTGTAGCCTTACTTTCAGCCACTCAACCTCTGTGAGAATGCCACTGACCTGCTCTAAGAGTTATTTGAATATAGGTCTTTTGTTGAGTAAATATGGCTCTGGAAGAGTAATTTTTTCTACTCTGCACATCTCCTGTTTCAGTAAGTCACTAGATTTCTCATATATTTAACTTGCATTGCTTTGCAAAAGACACTTTCTAAGTTTATATTTTAGCATTATAAGGCAGGTTGTCTTTTGGACAGCATGACTCACAGCTTTCCTGACTTCCTAACAACTTGCAATATGCATATTGTTAAAAGAAAAACTAAAACCTCAGCGTGATGCAATATGTTTAACAGTCCCATAATGCCTGAATTCCCTCTTCCTGTCACACTTGTGGGCACGTCACAGCAACTATCCTGCTGCCAGGCCATTGTCTGTGGAGCCTGGGATTACCCTTTGCAGTTCCGTGCCTGGAAGACCTGCATAGTCCAAGGCAAGCACCAGGAGACACTTCTCTCAAGACGTGGGTGGAGATCCTGCTCCATGTGTATTCATCCCTGTGCTCTGTCTCTCTGTGTCCCTGTGTCCCCAGCGCTGGAGCTCTTCCAGGCTCCTGCTGGCATGGTCTGCCTATAACAGGGCCCTTTGTGCTTCAGCTGTGTTACAATCACACCCTGCCAGATGAGGGGTCTGCAGGGGCCTTTGCCTGCTCAGGAAGGGTTGTTGAGTTTATAGTCCTGTCTGCAGCACACAGAGAAGCACCAGGTGCTCGGACACGCCCCCCCCATGCCCAAGGCCAACTCTTTGCTCCATACATGAGGCAATGGCTCCTGGCAGCACCTGTGTGAGGGCTGGCAGCGGGCTATGCTGAACAGGCCCAGGTGCTATGGCTGCCCTGCACCTCCTTGGGGGTGGTGCCAGGTGCTGTCACTCTGGCGCAGGGTGTTGGCATTACGTGCTGGTCTGTGCAAACTGCTCTCTGTACGCTGTCATCCTTTTTTCTGGTGGTCTCTGGCAGTTGCTGCCCCTGTTAGATGAGCGTATGTTCCACTACAATCCACAACCAACTGGCCTCAGTGATGAGAGAAGCACAGCAGACTGATCCATTGGGGGACTTCATCAAAAGCCTCAGCGAGGAGCAGCTGTGTGACTCTGCTGGCTCATAAACTGAGCTCCAGTCTGATGCCTTGGCCCCCCGGCATGCTGCTGTGCATCAGCCCAGCCACAGGGTGCAGCCGAATGAGGTGGCTTTGGGGTGCAAGCATCCAGTGAGCACCCAGGTCCCAGCTGAGCTGTCACCTGAGTAGCAGCAGCAGATGAATGTGGAAAGCCTTTAAATTCAGCACATGATCAATACTAAACTGATCTTCTGGAGTCTCTTATAAGATTATCCCAGCCTCATGCATCCAATTGTAAAAAAAACCCACTCGGCACACTAGGGAGATGTGAGAAACGCTGCAGACCCCATTTAGGATGCACAGAGCCAGAGTAAGTGACTTCACAATTGTTTCTTGCAGTAAATAATTCATCCACTTTACATTTGGTTTTATTGCTACCCCCATGCCCCTGCCTCAGTTCCTTTCTACCAGTTTCCCTCTCTTGTCTTGAAACTCCCATGCTGGGTAATTTCTGTCATCATGATTCTCTACCACACACACGTGTGTGTTTGTACACACACAGAGGCACAAATCTGTCCCAGTCCAACTTTTACCGATTGCTGTACCAGGGAAAGAAGTGCTGAGGTCAAGATGATTCTGCTCATCACTGGTAGAAGTGAGCTGGGCTCAGTCTGGGCCCTGGCCTGGCTTTGCCACCTTGGTCTCTGCCCCAGTGCTGCTTTCATATGGTACCAACATGCAGAACTGTTTGGAATGCATTAACAATCCTAATAGTATTTCCATACTAATTACTAATGCCATTTGAACAAATTCTCTCTTTATGACACAAACTATCAGCCAGCCAGGTGCGGAGTGGGGGCTGCTGCTGACAGAGAGGGGCAATGAAGGAGCAGAAAGCTACTCTGGCGTGGGACCAGGCTGTGGCAGGCACTCCTCACCCGGTGGCCGTCTGGAAGCCCTGGGCTTCCCTGCACAGTCAGAGCCAGGAGGGACAAGGCAGCAGCTGGATGGGGCCCAGTCTGTGAGGCATGATGCGTCTGGGCTAGGGTGTCTGGTGGGCTCTGCCCTGATCACACACACACTTACCAGTGTGGACTCTGGTGGGCTTGCTGAAACAGATGGCTCACATGTCAATGCAGGTTCCTACAGCTGCTGAAAACAGGTTGATGGAACTCCCTGCCACAGGGTGAAGCTTGTCTTGCCCTACCAGGTGAGGCAAAGCTGTTATGTGCATCACTGAAGCCCTTGACAGCATGCTAGCTTGTGCTCAGAAAAGACCGAGTACAAATTGGCATGTGTCTCTTTGAGCTGAAAATTGTTGGAGTCTGGGAGAGTGTCAGGAAGAGCATCACACCTGCTTGCCCTGTCCCTGTTCTGCTCCAGGCAGTTGCTCCTGGCCACCCTGGAGACACAACATGGGCTAGAAGGACTCTTGGGCGAGCCTTTTGCCGACCCCTGTGGAAACCATTTTGACTGTGTCTGGAGCCCTGCAGACACCTTTCCGGGAGTGCTCTCATTTGCACAGGTGGGTGCTGTGGGGCTCTGATCCCACCTCTGGTTCTGTCCACCTCTGATCACTCTGAAGGGCAGGAGAGTTGAGATCATCGTGGCTGTGGTCTGACCTGAACTGCAACTTCAGGAATAGATCCTCCTTTTCAGGTGTTGCCAAGCCATCTCTACCGGCTTTTTTAACACATCTTCCAGCAAGGCAGCAAGTGACCTTTTGGAGAGAAATGATCCCAGCATCAATGTCGTATTTTGTATGCTGTCCCCTTGGGATCTATAAGTACAGGCCAAATCAGAGTTATTCTAATCCTCTGCTTTGAGAGATGTCGCCAAGATCCCACTATCTGGGAGGCAGTGGGTGCTCTGGGTATTTTGGCTCCAGGCCAGAATCCCTGAAATGCCTCAGGGGCATTTCTTGCAGTGCCCCTCAGGGGCACCTACTGGGCCCTGGGCTCTTGAAGACTAGAGTGCCTCAGGCACAAGCTGCTTTGCCAGTTTCTGACCACTGCTGCTCCTTGCACAGAAATCTGTCTGTGGGTGGGTTGCCCCTCCACGAGGTGTGAGTTCAAGGCCGCCAGTGCCTTGGGGATGCAGAACATTACACTCCGAGCAGCTTCGGGTGGGCACCTGCACATCATGGGCAGTGTCACCAGGAGTGACCTCTAAGCTGAGCAAAGGGAGTCTCCACCTGACCTTGGCCTGAGGTTGCCTGTTGTGTCACATCAGCAAAGCCTGGTCCCTAACCTGGGATCCTAACCAGGGTGGGGAGGGTAAGGAGGTGCATGCACAGCCCTGCTGCCCCCCCCCCGCCCCACTCTGCTGGCTGCCAGCGAGTGAAGGGGGATGGAGGAGCACAGGGCAGGCACCCGGCATCTCTGCTGTCTCTGGGGCAATCCCTGGAGCAGAGCACTCTGGATACTCCTGCAGATGACAGGTGGTGGCACTCAGCACCTCTGGAGCCATCCTCAAGGCTCTGAGTTTGCTTTCCATTCAAGGCGTATGCCTCGGCTCGACCCCACATGCTTACCAGGGGTTTAGGCAGGCAGTGCCCATCGGGCTGGCTGCTGACAGCCCGCCCCGTGCCACCAAACAGCAGCCTGTGGGTCTGGGGCTGCATACAACCGTGCGTCAGGCTGAGCTGACAGGCCTGGTGCGAAAGAAGATGAATGGGATGAAGTTGGTGAAAATGATTCTAATTTATAATCTGCTTCTTTGTGGAGCTCCCCAATTAATTCTCTCTAGATACAGAAGTAAGCCACATGTTTGCTTTGCCTCAAATGTAATAAACATTACACTCTGTCCCCTGCTTTTGGTGCTGGTTCCTGTCAGAACGTTAGTCCCTATAGCTAATTCCTCACACCTGTCTCCCAGGCTCCTGGGACCGAGGCTGAGCATAGGGTGGAAACACCAGGCTCCAGGAAACTTGTGGCATGGAGAGATAAATTGCTGATCAAAGGGCAACACAGTGCCTCTGAGTATTTAGTCGCAGGCAAGGCAGCCCAGCCCACTCGGGAAAGGGCTTTGTTCCTGATGAGCTCTTCGCCTAGCTCCGCTCCGCAGCAGCGAGCAGCTGGGGTGGGATGGGGTACTGGGATCCACGCACCCTCAGGCCACAAAGAGCTGGCAAAGGGTGGGGTCAGTGGGCTGTAACACAAGTGAGGAGGCTGTTCTTCGCAGCTCTGCAGGGGTCTGGATGTCAGCATAGGGCTGCTGCAGAACCGAGCCACTGGCCTTGTGCAGGAAGAAAAGTCCTTCCGACTGGTGCAGAAGTGGCACCTGCAGCCATCTTCTGGGTAAGGGTGCTGCCTGCCTCAGCATCATGCACTCCTTGCTGCTGGTGCTGCAGGGCAGGAGTTGAGCACAGCCTCTGCCATGGAGCCAGGCCAGGAGCTGCAGCCCTGTTGCCCAGATCTAGAGCAGCCAGGAAGAGGTGGGGAGGGTCGCAGCAGGTAGTGGGGAGCCTGCCTGGGACATTCATGGGCCTAAAGTGTCAAGATGCCCAAAGAAAGGCCTATACTGCCTCTACAGCCAAGGACAGTACCTCCCAAGATTTTGGGCACTGCTGGCTGTTTGGTACCTTTGTCATGTGGAACTAGAGGTGATGAGCAGTCCCTTGTTCCTTCAAAAGCCTCCTGTGCTTGTAAAAATAGAATGAATTTTGCGATGCCTTGCTGATCCCTCTCACCTCTTTCCTTACCTGCAGGTGATGGAGGTTGATTCCAGATTTGCTGAAGAGAGGTTTGCGTGAGAAAAAGCCAAGTGCTGGACCTTGGGCTTTAGTTTTTGTTTTTATTTTTTTGCGACTGATCACAATCTTCACTCTCTCTGCCCTGTTGTCTGCCTCCTTCCCCAGTACAGTCATTGTGGTCTCTTCACCTACGTCTAACAAGCCCAGCCCATCTCACAGGCACTGAGTGTGAAAATGGGTTGAAAAGCCCAGGTTTTGTCTTTGACATCACATCTATCCTCCATCTAAATTCCAGGACTGCCAGGACTGAGGCAGCAAGTTCTGATGCAGAAGCATGCATAAACTTTTGCTGAACAAGTGACTCTCCTGTTTGTCCTGTTGCCTGTGGCTTCCATGGTCCCTGGGTATCAGGAGACCTTTCCCAGCCCTTCCTCTCCTTTCTACACCCAGGAAACATCCTCCATCCTTGCTTGCTTGCCCCAGACTGTGCCACACCCTGGCCTTGCTCTGATGCTGTGTTGGT
>NW_009597574.1:449-12439 GCF_000690535.1 Cariama cristata | reverse complement strand
CGTTGAGCTGCTTTGCTTGTTGAGATGCCTTTGGTGGAGAGTGAATGAATTGGAATCGGTGTGTACTGGGTGAAGGTGCCCACTTCCATCTGATTTGATGCAATGACAGGTTATTGATTGCTGTGCAGAAAAGTGGGGGCAGCTTACTTGGCACTGTGTTCCTCACTCCAGAGGAAAGAGAATTTTAAAATTCAGTTCAGAGTGTAGTTTAGTAGTGAATTTCAGTACTCTTGCCACTGACAGCCTGGCCTTGCTCTTCTCTCTCATCTGGCTTTATACCTTGCATCCACAGCTCCTCTGCTAGCGTCTCAGTGCAAGTGAAGCACTTGCCTGGCCTTTGGCTCCTGTCCTGCCCTGGGTGGTCCAGGGCCAGCCACTCCATCTCCTTCAGTCTGCCTTAGGGCAGGGTCAAATTCGTTGAGCCCTGGTAGGGAAGAGGAGCTGGCTTTTCACTCTGTGCCACAGCACCCAGTTGTGTGCTTGCTGTAGGCATAAGGAGCCTGGCTCAGCATCTGCAAAGTGTCTAACTGCACCGAGGGTACACAGTTCCCACCTACCCTTATGCCATGGGGGTGAGCATTCTCTCTGCGCTCCCTGGGGATGTTCTAGCAGAAGGAGCTGTGTTGGGGGCTCTCAAGGACAGAAATGCCAGCCTGGCCTCTGGGCACGTGGTACCCCCTTTTCCTGGAGCCCCAGACACTGGCACTACCGTGCCCCATGCAGGCCTGCCAGGGAGAGGAGCCAAGCAGCAGCTGTTATCAGACTCACACAGACCTTCCCATCTGGCTGCTGCTCTGAGGAGTGATCCATGCTCCCTGCAGGTGCCGGGCAGCCTTCACTGGGAGGTGCAGCCGAGGCGGGAGGTGCAGCTGCTCTGTCTGCAGAGTCTTGGTAATGGGCTCAGCCTGCCCCCTCCAAGCCAGGTTGGTGCAACCCCAGCAGTGCCCGCAGCCCCTTTTCTCATCTCCGATATGCAGATAGGAGCTGATATGGAACCCCAGAATTTGAGTCACTCAGGCAGCTTGAGCTATGTTGCACGAGGCTGGAAACACAGAGCTCAGCCTGGGTCTGGGTGCAGAGCATTGGGAATGGAGAGCCAGTGGGCTGCAACAAAAGAATGCACAAGGCCCTCAAGACTCAAGCCAGCACTTCTCCCAACTGCTGTGGGGCACTATCCTCTCTGAGTCCTCCCCTCTGCCCTGCAGAGGTCTGCCAGGGCACTGAACACCTGGGCTTAAGGATCTGCTGGCAGACATGGTCAGTGTCTGCATTGTTGCTCTCTTTCTGTCCTCCCCAGAGCCGTTTGCAATGTGCCGCTGGCAGCAGGTGAAGGTGAAGGGAGAGCTGCCCATCTGCCTGGATGGAGCTCAGACTGAAGACCTTCCCTATGGTGTTGTCAAGCTCTGTGACTGCAGAGCCACTGAGGCTGAGCCAGGCCGTTGTCATCTCTCCTGTGTCTCCTGAAGCTATCCCCAGAGTTTCTGGGAAGGGCTGAGCTAGTGGGTGCCCATCACCCTCTTGTCAGACCCTCTTGCTTTTGCGTAGCCTGGCCTGAGGCAGAGGTGTGGGGCTTGGGCTCGCTGTGCTGTGGACATTGAGCTGGGCTGCAGCTGTGCCACTGGCTGCAGATGCTTCTGTTTGCTCTGTCCCTGGCAGGTGGGAAGGGGTGCTGGCTCCTGGGGAGCTGTGCTAGGACATGTTTCCAGACCTGAGATGGGAGTGTTTCTCCCTGATCAATGCAGTTTGTTTCAGAGGTGATGGAGCACTCACTGCAGGAGCAGACCAAAGCTGGTGGGCACAGGGGCAGCCAGGCTGATGAAGCAAGACATTTTAAATGCTTTTCATTCCAGCTCTCTGCAGCCCATGGCGTGCCAGGAGCTGCTCTCTGTTTTCAGTTAGCTTTGTAACTACGTTAGGTCCCAGTAAGCAAGAGCTTTCCAAGTATGTTGCAGGAGCTAAGGCAGCTCTGGGCATCTCGGTTGTGTCCCGGGAGATAGGGCTGCTGGGTGCTGCTGGCACCGTGACACAGCTGCTCCACACCTTGGCGTTGGGGATCCCCAACACCTCCTCTGGGGAGACTGAGCCAGAGGGAGCTGAGCAGACAGGCTGCGGAGGGGGAGAGCGCGGTCCCCTAACCGCCACCTTGGGGAGCAGGACTCTGCTCTCAGCCTGGGTTGGACACTCTTAAGGACAGCGCTACTCCCTCTGCCTGGGTTTCCTGCTCGTTTTTCACTCCACCTCACACCACACAGAGAGGACAAAGGACCATGAGGAGTTAGAAGAGGTAACAGAGTTGAGCACCCAGGACCACCAGGCCCCACCAGCCTTCTCAGCCTCAGGTTCCCTCATCTGTGGTGGTACCCGCCTCATGCTCAGAGAGCTGCCAGTGTGAGACCCTGCTTGCAGCCAGCTGCCCCATCCTGGCCTGGCTCCTGTCCTGAATATATTTTTACATTTTATGACTCTCAGAGGTTTTTAAATTTAATGGGTTCTTTTTTTTCTTTATTCCTTCTTATCACCTGAGCTGGATCCTCTCTGAGCTGCTGCCAGCTCCAGGGATTACAACTGAATAATTTAAGTCTGATGGTGCGTTTGAAGTTTAAGAGAAGGAAGTGGCATGGGTAGCCTGCTCCTCATCCCCACCCCAGGGCCACGGTGCCGGCTGCTGCTGTTGCCCCAAAGGCAATTTCAAGGATTCCCTAAGGAGCCACACTCTGAACATTGCATGGCCCTGCTCGAGCATGGCCTTCCAGATCCTGGCAGCCTGGAGGCCAAGGCTCCCAGGGCAACGCAAGGGCAACGGGCTTGTTTTCGCCCAGCTGCTGCTCTTCAATGAAGCAGCTCCACAGCACCATCCCTGTGTGAGGGACTCAGGGCCTTGCTTGCCAGTCCAGATCCAGGAGGGGTTAAATGCCAAACCAGTGTGTGTCTTGGCAGCTCTGAAGCATAGTGAAGAAGGCAATGGGCAAACGTGACCTGCTGGGTGAAAGGGCTAGCTGCTGCTGGGCGAAAGGAGATTGCCCATTGCCTTCTTCACTATGCTTCAGAGCTGCCAAGACTGGCTTTCTTATCTTTTCTGAGTGCAGAGCGCACCGCTGCTTGACTCTCCCAGGGTGCATTGAATTACACAGGGTCTGGAAGCAGATGAGGCTTCCCTCCCCATGTCCCAGCAGGTGTGTGCTGCCATCAGTGGGCTCTGTGGTCTGTGCTTGCACAATGTCAAGTGTTGCTAGTTCTCAGGACGGGGGGGCACAGAAAGATATTCTAGGAAATTATTTTTAACCCCCTGCAATTCCCTGTTCAGAAAGCTAAGTCACTTTTGTCAGGGCTGGTTCAGTAGCAGGCCCAATGGAGGCAATCTTTTCCTCATACATATATTTCTTTTTGCAAGGTGGCTCTGACAAAATTTAACTATGAACTTCAGTGATTTCCAGGCGCTCTTGGAAGAACTAACAAGCATATCACAGGGTCCAGTGTTAAATCCTTCCCTGCTGGGATGCAGTAAAGAACAGAAACTGTCAGGCAGTTTGAGATCCACTTAACAGCAATTAGCGCAGATGAGAGAAGCACTAACTCGTAGCCCCAGTCTCTGTGCTTCGGGTGGGAGGAGGAAAGAAATGTGTAAGAGAAAGTGTAAACATGACAAAATGTGGCTGTGTATCCCACAAAACAATGAATCATTTTAACATTTCCAATCCTTTTCGTGCAAGCAGAAACAGTCGATCAATATGTGACAGAATTAAAGACCTGCAGTAAAACCTTGGAGCTGAGGATCTGTGAGAATTGTGAACACAGACTAATCTGCGGAATTCTGCATACAGCATAAAAAGAAAGGCAAGTGTACCTACGAAGCTGCAACAGCAGAAGTCTGCTGGGCAAGAGGACTTCTCTGCCCACCCAGAGGAGCACCCATTGGAGAGGAGAAACCATCGCTGGCAACAAATATAGAGCACCTACAGAAAGTAGGAGTGTTTTCCAGAAAACTCCAAGTTCCAACAAATGTGGCCCTAAACCACATCCTTGTAAAAGCCTGCAAAATGTGAGTCAGAATTTGTGTTTATAAAAGCTGCAGCCATAGCCATGGCTCTGGAGGACTTTCAACCTGTAGGAGCATCTCATAGACTTTACCCTGTGAAGTGGTGAAAACAGTCAAGAGATGGCATCCTGTGGTTCTATGCCACAGCTAACTTCAAGCCAAAGACAATTTCAAGGTAGGTTAGTAGGACAGTATCCCTGGAAGAAGGAAAGGCAGGCGTACAACAGCTAAACAAGTGAATACTTAGTTATGTGCACAAAGGGCATGATGGACTATGTTTGAATTTATTCTAAAAATACCCACACTGGGCCATTTGAAAAGTAGTAGGGAAGACACAATTGCACAGTTTGGAAATACTAACATTTTTAGAAAGTTAGGATCGTTGTCTGGATCCTGGTAGTTGAGTGAGCAGAGGAGCTCAACATGATGCACTTACAACATGTCTTTTGGGAGGTTCAGATTCCTGCAGTTGCACTTTGGAAAAGCTGTAGAAGCTTATCAAATACACAGCGAAGCCTGCTACTGGCAACAGCAGAACAATAAATGGCACAGGGAAAAGCATAACTTTAAAGAAAACTCAGTACAACAGGGGCTGCCGGGGGGTTGAAGGAAGCTGCAGGATTGACTGGATATGCACATATATCGTCTGTTAAAAGCACTGGATCTAATAGTGGTGGTGGCTGAGCAGGATTTGAGTCAGAGGGGACTAGGCGTGATGAAAAATAAGCAGAGCTGGGTCTGATGCTGCACCTTCCAGATGTAGGCACTGGTTAGGGCTTCCTTTCCCTTCGGTGTAGGAGGGCTTTGCTGGTCCCTCGCAACCACATTATGGTGGTCTTCCCAATCCAGAGTGCATATCCTTCAGAGTGCTGGACTCAGCACTAGTGTACGCCAGAAGTGCTCAGATCACTCTGCCTTTCTGGGATGTGAGTCCAAAGACCATCCTAGTTCTAGAAATAAGCAACTCTTTTCCAGCTTACATCCTCGCCACAGTTTTTTTGCAGGCAGATTGTGGCTTTCACTGCACCACAGTTCTCCTATGATTGTTATGGGAAGATTATGATTGCTTTGAGCCCTCTTTCTCTCTGCTCTTGGCTGGTGTCAGGGTCACAGAAGACTCTGTGTGTGAGACAGTGAGTGTGCATGCATGTGTGTTTACTAGGGAGACAATGACAAAAGGTGGCTGTATCATCTTCCTCCTGCCAGTTAGCCCTGTCCTAAGCTTTCTGTCTAGCTGGGACCCCTGGATGCAACCCAGACCTGATAGCCTGAACCTCTGCCTTTCCTCCATTTTATTTACTCTGGTTTGTTATATTGCATATCTAGGGCATAGCTTCAGTTACCTACTCTCTTGCGATGCCTGGGTGGTGAGCCATGCAGCTAGCTGTAGGTCTTGGGAGCAAATAACTTGGAGGGAGTGCCTGTGGCACCATCAGAAGGGCATTGTGCAAACACCTCCCACAGCAGGAGGTCATTCTCCCCGGTTCACCTCTCAGTCACGCAGTCTGCCTGCCCACTAACAGAGCCAAACACTTGCCATTGGGCTTTCTTCAGGCCATAGTCTGGGACTGGACCAGCAAGGCAAATGCTGAATGACGGCTACAAATAATTGCCCCAACCATTAATTTTTATAGGCTGAGTGGCAGCATTTCACGCTGGGCACGACCAGCAGTGCACATGAAAGCTCAAAGGCAAAGAGACATCACAGAGCCAGTACAAATGCTGTTTATTAAAGAAATGCCTGGATTGCAGAGGAAGACGAAAGGTGTGTCTTGAAAGGAACCTTTAACACCTGCAAGTGAAAAGCAGCAAGTGCTGGGAAGCAAGGGGAGCTGCCAGAGGCAACAGTTAATGGACCTGGTCCTGGGGTGAGCTGGCAGCAGGGAGCGCGTGGCTGGGAGCCGACGGGTAAGTTGCGCTGCTTCATCAGTAGCCACAGAAGCAAGAGCTGAGCTAAGGGGCTGCCCAAGCTGAGCTGAGGGCAAGAAATTGCGACTAGGGAAGGGGATATCCCCAGGCTCCTGCGAGGAACTGCTGTTCTTTCCTACAGTCTGTGCAAAGAAACTGATAACCATGCACTCCTGTCGGCAGGGTACATTGTATTTCTGCACCTTTCAGCACTGGAGTAGGGACTCCCAGCTCCCACCTCGTGGCCCAGATCCAGTGCCCCAGCTGCTAAGCTCATCTGAGCAGACTCCCCGTCCATCCCTTCCCTGTATGTCAGCACAACCGCTCCAGGTTAGGCTCCAAGCCTTCTTTCCCCCATCACTGCAAACAGGCCTGCCCCCTGCGAGGACAAGTTTCCAGCTTCCAACAGCTGACCAGGCCCTTTCTCCAGCTGTACACACTCTGGCTAAGCTTAGGATGCTTTCAGGCGTGAGCACCACACAGGCCACTGTTACCTTCTTCCGCAACACCTCGCTGGCCTCAGGCCTTGCATTTTCCCTTGCTAGCCCCCTGGCTGCACAGCAGCCTGTCCTGTCACGCCAGCCTCTCAGCTGGGGGTACTGCGTGCGCAGGCCTGTCCCCAGCCCCGGAGTCGCTCTGAGTACCAGGATCCGCTGCATTAGGTCAATTTCAAGAGCCCCTGCGGGTCAGTCAGCAATTACCTGCACCAGATAGCGCTTGGAAAGGAGCTTCTGATCTCTTCAATGCACTCGTTTTCCTCTTTCAATTTCAAATTCGCCTCACTGGAAATAGGCACTTCAGCCTCTTTTACTGACCATGGTAAATTAGGATTTCGTCCAGTTCTGTTGGTTTTGCTGATAGAGATGTTTTTTCCTACAGAGGCGATGCCACGGCCAATCTGAGGTGTGTCCAGACCCCCTCCATTCCAGCTCTTCCAGCTGAGCCTGCAGGTGATGTCATGGTACATAGAGTATTTCCGCACAGACCACTGGCCCTAGTGTGTGCTGAGCAGCCTCTCCTGGGATGGGCACCCTGGTGCCAAAGCTCTTGTTATCATTTCCGACTGCTGCCCTGTGTTGTTGAGACATGGCCAGTGAGCAAAGGCATTCCCTACCTTAAAGAGTCAGCTGCAGTGCAAGTTTCCCATCTGCATACCCCAGTCTTGTCCTGGAAGGAAAAAGACTGGAAAGAAGGAAAGCCAGTGTCTTTGCATCTGTCCTTATCCTTGTGCTGAAACCTGACTCCCAGCATCTTGTCACAAAGATGTTTTCTACAGTGACATATACTTCATGCTTGGCTCTTCCAATGTAGCACTGGTCACACTGTGGGACTGCTCCAGCTGGTTCTTTCTGCTGCTCAGCGTAGGAAGACACGTTCTCCTGCTAGTGCCCGAGGACACGCTCCCAAGGGAAGGGAGCTGCAATCTTGCAGCTGATGCACCTGCCGCAGCCTCTGGGGCCAGTGCGGAGCCATCCCCTGGCACCCCCCTCCACAGGCTCAGCTGGGAGCAGCCAGGGCCAGCTGTCGGCGTGCAGGCCACAGGCTGCTGGGGAAGGGGTCTGACAGTTTGCTGCTAGCCTCTTCACCAGGCTCCTGGGGCCTGATGCGGCCACACGACGCCCTATCCCAAACCAGTGCTTCAGTGCTCAGAGGAGAAGCAATCTTACATAAAGTTCAATTAAATATTTGCTTTATAATTGCGCAACAAATTATTCATAAAGGCATTGGAATCTAATCACAAGGCTGACACCATGGAGTCTGCAAATGACACAGTACTTGGGGAGAATAAAGATGGAGGGGAGCTGCCAGGCTCTGGTGACAGGCAGTGCCTAAATGTGTGGGACAGTGGGAGTGCTCTCAGGAGGAGACTCCAAGCAGCACCAAAGAGCCTCAGCAAGGCAGGGCCGTTTGGATTAAGTGGGGTGGCATGTAAGAAATGGCTCTGGGCAATAGATTGGGTGTTTTGGCCCATGTGTGCCCAGCAAACTTAGGGCAGCACTGGGCTGCGCCCCTCCCAACCGCGTGTTGTGTCAGCTCCAACTTCGTGTGGGCACACTCTGTGGTGTATTAAGGAGTGTCCTGAACTCTCCAGGACCTGTGTGAGCATAGAATTACTGCCTTAGGCTGATGCCCCTATCTCCAGCAGGAACCACAGTGCTGAGCCTTTTAGGGGGTGCAGAGGCCTCTCCCTAGCCGTGGGGTACGAAGAAAGTCAAGTGGTGCAACCAGCCTGTGGGGTCCATCTTTCTGGACCTGTGCTAGAGCAGCATCCAGTTAAAGGCAGGAGGCAATCTGGACATGTAATGTGGCATCCCACACTGAAGCTCCTAGGACACAGGCAGCGTGAGGCAAGGAGATGCAGCTTGCAAGGGGTGGCTGCTAAGCACAGCAGGAGCAAATGTGACAACCCAGGGACCCTCTGCAGGGAGTCTGGCAGGGGGACTTGCTTCCATGCAGCCTTCATGGCATCCTGAGCTGCGGCTCTGGGAGCAAAGCCCTCTCTGTCAGTCCTGACTGCCAGTGTCCAGCTCCTTTCAGCGTGAACTTGGAGGGCAGCAGACTGAATCTTGAACCCCATGGAGGGCAAGACTGGTGAGACTGAGCTATGTGGATCTCTGTTCTGCTGAGATGAGGCGGGGTGAGGTCAGAGAATGAAAACAGGTCTGCTGGGCAAATGCTGAGCCCACCTGCCACTGCGGCCAGGTATTGCTTTGCCTACCAAGTACCCATCCATCCCAGATTCTGTCCTCTGCTGTCATCCTGGGCAGTGGGCTGCAGACTGCCCCTGTCCCGCCAGGGAGAAGCCCTGCAGGGCACCCAGCATTAGGTAGACTCTGACTGACAGGGGAGCTGGATCCTGGACAGAGTGGTGGACTGGAGATGGATTGCCTGCCAGCCAAATGTGGACATTAGAGAGGGAGTTAGATTAATGGGAGCTGGCTCTGCCAACAGAGAGGTGAGTCACAGAGCTTGTCCTGTGCTGAATCTGTTTCTCCAATAGGGAAGAAGTAGGAGGATTTAGCGAGATTAATCTCTCGTAGAGTTGTGAGAATAGCCAGGATTCGTGGGCTTCTCAGCCACAAATTTCCAAGTAAGCAGACAGCACTTTGACTTGCTCCATGTGACACAGCACAGATCTGTACTGGTAACTCTGGAATTCCCTGCCACTGGTCACAGGTAAGATCGACCATACTTCCGTGTTCACACATGAACCCTGCAAAGCACAGGCTGCACAGAAACACCAAGAAAGCAGTGGCTTGAAAGCACTTCTTCCCTGAATTTTCCTGGAGTTGTTATCTGCAGCTGCTCTACCTCAAACGATGCTGGACCTTGCATAGAAGACATGAGAAAGTGGTCAGAAAGTCCTCCTTTTGGCAGCTGAGAGAGGTTGGTAACACATCAGCTGGGAGAGTTTGCCAGGTCTCTGCCATCTTTGCTTGAAGGAGGAGCAGGGAGCAGGACTGGACAAAAGCCAGAGCATCTTTCCTGGTGTGATCAACTCTTCCCTCTGGTTAGCAGTTCGTGATACAGCAGGAGTGACAAACCTGGCGGGAGCTGCTAGCGAGAGGGGAGCGAGAGCAAGTCGGTCACAGCTACTTTTTGGCAGGAGGTGATGGGGCGCTCTCGGGCACCTCTGTGTCTACCGCTTCCAGCACCGAACTCACCAGGGAGGAGGATGAGGCCAGGAAGAGGAAATCTTGGTAAACAGCTTTTATGTTGTGTTTACAGGAACTGTGGAGAGTGAACTTCAGTGCTAGTGAACCAGGAAGATTTTCTTGGAGAAGGCAAATTTCCATCCCATGTTGGGAGCCCTGTTTCTTTCTGATATTTCTGTAGTTGTTCATGTCATGGCTCTTCAGTCTGAGCAGTTTTACAAATGTGTTGTGGAGATGAAAGCACCAGGGAAAGCTGCTCAGGATCAAGTTGGAAAAGCTTTTAACTTTCAACTCCTTACAGACAAAGACACACAGAGGAGGGGGCGGGGGAAGTGCAAAGACTGGGAAAAGGAAGAGGAAGGAGCAAAAAAGAGATAAGGAGAATAGATGAGTGAAAGGGACAGAGCAGAGAAGACAAATCACAACAAGGAAAGGAACAAGTCACTAGCGGAAAGAAAGGGAGAGAGAGGGAGAGAACAAAGCAAAGGGGACTGGAGCTCAATGAGATGGGGAGAGTATATCAGAATGAGGGAAGAGTGCTGCAGGTAGAGGAGAGCTAAGAAATACAACAGAGCTATTTGAATGCTAGGATAAAGCAATGGTGGGAATAAGAGGAAAGGAGAAGACAGATGAGGACTAAATTCCCGTGGAGATAAAGGGGATGGCAGCAAAGTCAAAGGATAACCCATCCCTCCTTCTGTCACTGAGAGTACAAGACATGACATGAAAGTGACATGTTGACTTTTGAGAGAGGCTGTGGGACAGAGCTGTGGAGGCTGCATTCAGTGTTCATGCATGTGGGGAGCCACGCTCACACAGGGAGCGATCATGCCATGGGTGGTCCTTGTTCTCCTGCTTTGCATCCTCTGTCATCCCTTCCCCACAGGGCATGGGGTGGCTCCTGGACTGTGCTACTGTGTGACCTGGGCATACTCTGAAGCATTGCTGATTTCAGGTCTCACGGAAGGACTGTCATAACATGCCTTGTTACAGTGCTCTTTGGAGGGTCGTTTAGGAGCTGGGCTGGGGCAGGCTTGGCTGGCCTTATCAGCACCCTGCAGGGCAGCAGCAAGAGGGCATAGAATCATATAATAGTTTGGGTTGGAAAGGACCTTTAAAGGTCATCTAGTCCAACCCCCGCCTGCAATAAGCAGGGACATCTTCAACTAGGTCAGCTGTGACACGCGGTGATGGAAGGAAAGACAAACCTTCCCTGGCTCCAGGACAAGGGGGTCTTAGAAACAGATTGGAAAAGGGCACCACAACTACAAACAAGTGTTGAAACCATCTCCACCCAGTATCACATCAGCTTATTGGATGCTTCCTGCTAGGTGGGCTCAGCTCCACCTGCACTGCCACTGCACTGTGAGAGGTGGCCTCT
Organism: Cariama cristata; assembly: GCF_000690535.1. Taxonomy (NCBI): domain Eukaryota; kingdom Metazoa; phylum Chordata; class Aves; order Cariamiformes; family Cariamidae; genus Cariama; species Cariama cristata. The sequence goes on along the minus strand of NW_009597574.1, from coordinate 1,458 downwards.
TGGCTGTCCCAGGGAAAGGATCTGGGTGCTCCCAGTGCCTGTGCCAATGTTGGCACGAGAGCCTAGCAGCTGTCTTAGGGCTAGACTGGCATTGAACAAGGTCTCTGCAGACAGTGTTAGCAGTGGAGCAGCTGTGCTCCAGGCTTTGCTGCTTTCCATACAAGAGCATCAGGCACACGCCTACAAGAGCATCAGGCACAAGTGGGATCTACTTTGGCAGCAGTGCTTGCAGCTGGGAGGTTTCTCACATTCACACTGGGATTGAGGACATTTCTAGATGCCTCCATGTCTGAAGGGGCTGGTATGGAGCATTTCCTAGGTCTCCTTCAGGGCCCCATTGGCCTTTGAGGGTGGGAGTCACGCAGTAGTATGAGGATGGGAAGCCTTGTGCCAGCCAGTGCAAAGGTGGGGAGGACAGCTGCCTCAGCCTACTGCTGGATCTGTGCCCTGCCTGTCTCTTGGTCCTGGAAAGGAATCACTCCTCCTGGATTCATGCTGCAGTTATAAACCACTCTTTTGCTTTCCATCCACCTCTCCCTGACTGCAGGCCATCTGCCTTTGCAGGAAGCACCAGATCCAGCTGGTTTGTGGATAACCTGCTGCTGGGTTACCACTGCTTCCTGGCCTGTATTGGCCAAGCAGAGGATTTGTTTGCCTTGTGCAAGGCGCTGCACACATGGAGCAACAAAGCATTCCCTCTTGTTCCTTCCAGGGCCAAACCCCAAGGCCCAATACCAAAGGTTGCTGTGGAAGCAGGAGAGCCTTTCTCTCCAGATAGGATGTGAGATCCTGGACAGTGGTGACTGGACAATGTCCCACTGCGAGCTGTTTTTCTCAGGTGTGGCTAAACTGTGATTTGCATGATCACATTTATCTGTCCCAAAATGATATTGCAGCCTCACTAGCCTTGAGCTTCTTCCCTGCTTCCACCTTCCACCTGTCCTGATCATGCCCAGAGTGGTCTGTAAACCTGGAGTCTGCTGTGGGTGCTGCTGGTATGTGACTCTCA
>NW_009597574.1:0-256 GCF_000690535.1 Cariama cristata | reverse complement strand
CCCGCCAGCCCCAGCCTCAGCAGTGCCCAGAGCCTACCCATCATGCCCAGACCCCTACCGAAGCTCAAGCCAAGCTGCCACCGGGCCATCGGGATCTCGCCCCATTCACGGGCTGGGAAAAGGTGGGCTGGGGTGTCCCTGACCTGCTGGATGCCCTGGCACCCCGGCCCAGCGCTGCGCTCCCATGCACAGAGGTTGTGCGGTCTCCGCCCCGGGCGCCGCCCGGCGTTGGCGCTCGGAGGGGCCGGGCCTGAGC
>NW_009597573.1:97334-140673 GCF_000690535.1 Cariama cristata | reverse complement strand
GGGGCGGGGTACCCGGGGAGCAACTGGTCTTGCTACTAAAGACTGAGACAAAGAAGACATTAAGTACCTCAGCCTTTTCCTCAGCTTTTATCACTGTTTCCCCTGGCCGCCAATAAAGGGTGGAGATTCTCTTTAGCCCTCCTTTTGTTGCTGATCTATTGAAACATTTTTTATTGTCTTTTATGGCAGTAGCTAGATTAAGCTCTAGTTGGGCCTTGGCCCTTCTAATTTTCTTCCTGCATAAGCTCATGATATCCTTGTAGTCCTCCTGAGGTGCCTGCCTTTTCTTCCAATGGTCATAAACTCTCCTATTTTTCCTGAGTTCCAGCTAAAGCTCTCTGTTCAGTCAGGCTGGTCTTCCCTGTCAGCTCATCTTTTGGCATATGGGGATGGCCTGCTCCTGTGCCTTTAAGATTTCCCTCTTGAAGAATATCCAGCTTTCCTGGACCCCTTTCCCCTTCAGGACTGCCTCCCAAGGGACTCTGTCAATCAGGCTCCTGAAAACACCAAACCCTGCCCTCTGGCAGTCCAAGGTAGCAGTTCTGCTGACCTCCCTCCTTACTTCTCCAAGAATCAAAACCCCTATCATTTTGTGATCCCTATGCCCAAGATGGCCCAGCCATCACATCACTCACAAGTCCTTCTCTGTTCACAAACAGCAGGTCCGGTGGGCGCCTTCCCTAGTTGGCTCCCTCACCAGCTGTGTCAGGAAGTTCTCTTCCACACACTCCAGAAACCTCCGAGACCGTTTCCTCTCTGCTGTGTTGTATTTCCAGCAGGGATCTGGCAGGTTGAAGTCCCCCAAGAGAACAAAGCCTAGTGATTGTGAGACTTCTCCCAGCTACTTATAGAGTTCTACTTATAGACTTCTCCCAGCTACTTATACTCATCCTGGTTGAGTGGTCTATAGCATGATGTCTGCCTTGTTGGCCTTCCCCCTGATTCCTACCCATAAACACTCAACCCTATCATCACCATAGTTAAGCTCTAGACAATCAAAACACTCCCTAACATACAGGGCTACCCCACCACCTCTCCTTCCTTGCCTCTCCCTTCTCAAGAGTTATAGTCATCCATTGGAGCATTTCAGTTGTGCTTCATCACACCTATGACACCTGAGTACATCCAGGTGTTAACACTCTGCCCGAAGGACAGCTGCTGGCCATGCTCACAGCTTCTCCCTCCCTGTTGCTGGATCTCTGACATCTCCTCGCATTCCTGGCTCCAGCTGTCCGGGGTGCGGGAGACCTCTCTGCTGCCTCTGCTTTCTATCCCACCAAAAGCATGCCCGATAACTCACCTGTGACACAGCTTGGGCAGCAGCAGTGCTCACCTTCCCAAGTGCTGGCATGTGGGGCTCTATGCAGCGGTCAGGTCCAAGGACAAGCCTGTCCCTGAACATGCATACAGCAGGCTGAGACACTGCCAGGCAGCTCCTGAAGCACCCCTCCACTCATTCAAACTCCAAGCAATGAAAAACAGTCCTTCCCCTCACTGGAAACTCCTCCGCTTTGCAATAAGCCTCCTTAGACATGCCTTCATTGTGTGTCAGCCCGCAGGCGTCAGAGCTCCACTTGCTAGAATAGGTGGACACAGGAGACTGGTACAGAGACTTCTTAGCCATGAATCCAGCTAAAGGACATCCTCTCTGAAAGGCGACTCAACAAAGAGAAGAAGAAAAGCCAAATCTTACCTGGCAGCAGAAATCCCCAGAGATGGTCCCTACCAGTTTTTGTAGGTAAGCTCCCTCTATCACTTATGCATGTCCCTATGTGCATGCATGAGCACTGGACCCAGCTTAGAAGCAGGAAAAATTGGAGGGGAAAACCACCTCCTAGAAATTACCCTGTTTAGGGATGGTTCATCTTATAATGGAGATAGAGAAAGGAAAAAGCATAAGGGTGTGGGAACTTGTTTTGTCTCTTTTTTTTGCCTGAGCACTTGGTATTTGTCTCCCCCTCATCCTTCTCTCCCATCTCCTCACTCCTTTCTTCCTTTCTCCCCTCCTATCAACTCCAGGACACTGGGCACACAGGCAAAGCAAAGATGCCGCTTGCCCTAGCTGGAAAACCTGAAGAGCATCTAAACCCCCCTAGGGGTATTTTTCTTTGAAAGTTGCTGTAAGTTTGATGGGGCACATGACAAAGCTTGGGGGGGTGGGGGGGAGGGAAATCTTGATCTTCTTAATTGCTCATTCCCAGGAAACGAAAAACGAAAAATGGACCAGAAAAAAAGGAGGTATGTGTGGGCAAAGAGAGGCTATAGGGTAAACAGGTGGTTCACAAAGCTTTCCCATCCAGACCCTGGTCCTTCCTGGTATGCACAGTATACCTTGCTCCCCAAAAGCCTCAGGGCAAAGTCCCCATCGACATCATGTAAAACCAGAATGAAAAGACCTATTAAAGGAAAGGACAGAATTGCACGGCAGAGTCAGTCGTCATTTGCCACAATGAAAGGAAAATTTTGCAAACTCCATTCCCACCCTGTGTTTTTCCTATCAAAGCTCATGGCTACTGAAACAGCATTTATTTGCACGTTTGTTTTTTTTTTTTGGTAAAGGTGAAGATCATGACTAGCTCCTGGTGGAGTTGCTTGAGATGAGAGGGGCTATAAATACTGTGTCTTCTGCTAACCCGTGAGCTTTAATTACACAAACAGAGAAGGTATTAAAACTGTAAATTCTTCTTCCTTTCCCCTTGTTGCTCTCTCCCACCCTCTGCAGTAGGGTATGTTCCCATGGCAGCTAAAACCTCACTGACACTCAAAACAGTGCAGTGCCAAACACGGCGCCTTGGAGCAGGCTTTTACTTTCCTAGATTTAATACAAATTATTATCCATTCCTTCATTACATCTCCATTTTGGGTTCTTAATACAGCTGGAATTTTATTACACTGCACATAATTCTCATTTTGTACTTATGCCTTATATCCTTACTTGGTGGGTTTGGAAGCTTGGAAATCTCTTTTCCCCTTTTATAAGAGATATCAGGGTGTGTAATAGTCCACAGGAACTAGTGATTAGGAGAATTAGTGATTATGAGTTCTTTCAATCTTTTTCAGAGAACAGCTTCCAGCCTGTTTCCTTCAATTATTAGGAAAACTGATTTTACACAATACGGGATCTGTACTAGTTTTGCCTGAACTTTAATCGTTGTTACTGACCTTGTCTCCTTCAATGATTTCTGACACAGAGTCCAGTTATTCTGCCACTGGTAGCCTTCACCACACTGTCCCTTAAAAAAGGTGAGGGCCGTGTTCAAAATCATAAATTCTTTGTATAAATCCCTTTCGCATAATCCTCCAAGACCTCATTATGCTGCAAATCATATTGATGAACACCAGGGCATGGTCCTCTACCCTTACAGAAAAATACCTAAAGAATGGTTTTAAGCAGTTTAAGATGAAGCAATGTTTTGAAGACTGAGACCCACAAAATTTAGTGCAATCTTCTCATCTTTACTGGATTTTTGGTTCATTGTAAATCCTTAGCATCGTCTTTGTGTCGCAGTTGGGCATTTATTGGAATTTCTTTATAGAGCCTTCTCTGACTTGTTTATAGGTGTAGATACTATCTTAACTGGAACTTTATCAAAAGCACACTGGGGGAGGTATTTTCCGTTATGGAAAGTTTTCTTACACCTTCCAGAAGAGCATCATCATTCCTTTATGAGCTAATTATAGCAGTTCCTCAGAAACAGTCGTATTTATGTCCTCTACAATACTTTTCCAGATGCTCAGAGAAAATGAATACAAGATCCTCACTAAAACTCAGTGACTTCATCTGGCAGAGAAGAAAGTCTCATCCAGGTAGGAATTTATTAGTCTCCCAGGCCTCCCAGGCCATGGATATCACACGGAAAAGCGATGCAGTGCATCACCTACTACAATTTACTAACAAGAGCTGAGACAGGGGAAACAAATCACTAGCAATTCCAATACAGGACATGACGCCTCTTGTGTGCCACTTTTCAGTGCCTCCGACAGCAGAGTACTTCCCAAGCATGATGACACCAAACTCATTGGAAGCTTGCTAGACAATCAATCAGACACAAAAGGTTTTGGTTTCCCATAGTCCTAAAAGAAATTGCTTGCTTATATATACTTATGCTATAAGCGAAACAAAGCCTTTAAAGCAGCTACAGGACAAAGAATCGGACTAAAGCTTGTTCCTTGAGGTCTGTTTCTATTATCTTTGCATTCTTTCTTTGTATTAGTTACAGGAAATTACAAGCCAGACCACCTTCATTTCTAAAGCGCAGGGTTAAATTAATTACAGTTACAAAGCCCAGTCTAGCCATACTGAATAGCTGTGAGAAGAGTAATCATAATTGTTAGACATACCAATGCACTAACAACACAGCAGGTTTGTGGGTCAGCCTTTGAACCATCCAACAACAACAGATCTCTGAGGTGTAGCTCCAGGGAACTGGCTGCTTCTTCTTCAAGCACATTTCATGAGCAAATGCTAATCTTGTAAAGTCTCAAAAAAAACTCCCGAGCGTTCAGAAGCATGAAAATTTTTCCTTCGTAAAAGACATTTTTAAAAAACATATTCCAGCAGACATTTAAATCATAAGGGCTTGCTTGTAAATATAAAATTTACACTGAAATCTGAATATACACATAACAGCTGCAAAGAAACCTTTATTTTTATCTGATAGAAGGAAAACATTGACCTTTTTTTAAAAAAGAAAATAAAAATATAAATAAGATTTTGATACACCATATCATCTTAAAATCTGAACTTACACGATTTCTATGGTCTGACAGAGAACACATTCCCAAGCCTTAATACTGTGTTGCAAAGCAAAGCTATATAGAAACTCCCAGTAGAATGAGTCCTCAAATACTCAGATTGACACTTGGCCAAATGCTCCTTTACTATTTTGTTTATGCCAACATGTAAATACTCCAACCCCGAGCCACTCTGCTGTGCCTGGAAAAACTCACAGAAAAGGAGAGCCAGTCATGGCATCAACTGCTTGTGGCCCAGAGCTCTTGTACTGCAATGATCTCCTAAATCCCTGGAGAGCTCAGCGCAGGAGCTAAGATGCAGCAGACAAGACCAAGAGAGCTGGCTAAATAGTAAGTGATATCTGCATTTGAAGGAGAGGACTTCAACTGTTCATGTTTGCTGATGGTATGCAGGAAGTTTGTGCACAGCTCAAGAAAAACTCAAACAGATCCAGATCTCCTGAATCCTTGTCCAGAGAGCAGGAAGCTCAAGGCATCTTGCTACTGTTGACTCTGGAAGTGCAGCTGCCAGAATAAAGGCAACTTAGAAAGCATGACGGTTTGGAACCAGCTGTTTCTTTCAAAGAAACACCTCTGAGTACTTAAATTTTAGTACAACTTAACTTTTATAATTTATAAAAAATTTATGTCTGCTAGCTGTGATTCTCAGGTGAATGTGTAGTTTGGAGTAAATGACAAGCAGATACGGTGAAGACATTTACGTTAACTAATAAAGCAATCCAGCTTTACTGCATATATAGAATTGCTTTAGCTATGCTACTGTATTGCTATGAATTCATTATTTCTTAACATTAATTTTCGTTTTTGTTGCCAGTCAACATATGCCAAGAACATACTTGGTAAGAACATAAATGAGTAGGAAACCCACTGTCAGAACAAACCTTGCTTACCCATTCCACATCAAAGAACCAGAGACAAATAGTACACTTCGTCTGTTAGAGGCACTCGAGGATTGCTGTGAAAATTTCAGGTCTGAGAATAGTACTTCCTTGCCCAGCTAAAGACTTCCAGAACTTGCCTCAAAGAACAGTTTTCTTACCAAAGAACAGGAAAAGCAATAGAAAACTATTCTAATTATTTCTTGGACCTGGCTATCTTGTTATTAGGATATCCACAGGTCCTTCTGAGAAGTCTTATTACCCTGCGGTACTCATCAAATTATTCCTGACATTCAGATTTCCAGGCCCTTTCATGAAACCTCAGGAAGAAGAATTTTCAGAAATAGCAGTTGCAGTAAATGTGTTCATTGCACTCTAACCACAGAACAGTACCACCTTTTCTATGTATGTTCTTCGTGCTGGGTGCCTGAGGTAATGTATAGAAGCACGCTTAATGGCTGTAAATTACCTTGAAAGCCATTGCAGAAGGTAACTGATCAGGTAAAAGAGCTAGGACGTTTTCCTTCCTGAATGATTAGTAAAAAAATCCCCAAATTATGGACCCAGACAGGTTTTGACTAGAATTTTCAAGAGAAGAGAAGTAACATGTATACTTACATAGCACCACACTTTGCAAAGATCCCAATGGGCCCTGTGAAACCCAGCTCCAAGGGGGTCTAACAAGAAGGATGAATGAGAGATTCAGTGACACAAATGTCTCTTCAGGGCAGGATGCATTTGTACTCACTGGAACTTTGGGGAGAATTTTAGTTTAGAAGAACATAATAAAAGAAACTGGAATTTGTCCAGTCACTAGCGTTTAGTACCATTAATCTTAATAAAATCCCATAGCACATTCTGTAATGCAGATAAGTTATTTGAAGTAGGTTTAAATCCAAAGATTTTGGCTAGAAATGTGGAAAGAGAAGAAGTAAAGAATTTAACAGAAGAGTTTATTATACAGAAGGTGTTGAATTTGTAGAATACGATGCCTTTGGCAAGCACAGTAATAAACAATTGCCATATGCAAGGAATAGTGAAGTGATTTACCAGCAACAACAACAAAAGTCACTGTAGATGAAGCCATCACGCAGATTGAACAGGACCCTTCTGCTTTGTATTTCCTGGCTGCAGACAAGCAGATGTTGCAGCAACCTTTTAGCTGTATCAGACTTCCAAACCATTAGAACCGCATCTATCCCAGGTTATTTAGTGATTATAACTAGCGATCTGGATTGTATGTGACACAAGCCATCAAAACCTTAGGGAAGACTTTAAACTTGCACATTTTCTCCCATGGCTCACGAATTAATGCAACGTTAGTATCATCCCTTGGGTGTGAAGCTCTTCAACAAAGTAGTTGCCTTTGATAGTTTCTATCTCAGCATGCCAGGTTTTTGAGATCCCACTGTGGAAGGGTCAAAAATCTCCCTGGGATTGTGCGAGGTGGCTACCCCAGAGCTACAGACCCCATCAGCCAGGGTAGCACCTGGAAGTTACGCATCTGACTGTCAAAGTCATTTGCTGTTCTATCCCTACGTGAATCACTGACAATATCCAGAGAGTCCATGGTGGCATGAGGGATAATGTCGATTTCCACAGGTTTTTGGTGAGATAATTGAAGAAACATTAAAGAAAGCATTGATAATCAGAGTGCCAAGAGTTCTCTGAGGTTTCTATTTTTAGTGAAACATTCTAAGTGGTTTTAGGCAAGTGGATTTGCCCGGGCAATTAAGAGCAATTCGAATACCTGGAAAATGCAACATTTAATTGAGCTGCTACTAACTGTGCGTCATGGCCTCTTTTATGTTTTACCAGAGCCCCAGGAGAGGCATACTCATGTGTGGTCTCATTAGCAGATTGACTGCTTCTGTTCTGTGTTTTATTGCTCATCTCTTCCCACGGGAACCTCTTGCTGTTCAAAGAGATCCAGAGAGAGTTTGGTGATTTTCAAAGACAAGTGCATTCTTTACCTTGGTAGCCCCTACTCTTTGTGACAGGGAGTATTGAGGGAAAAGAGTTTTTTCTTTGCTGCAGTTGTATGCTTCTCTGTTGGCAGTTGTGAATCTTGGCATCAAATAATTCCATGCTATGGAGTTATTAAGTGTTTGGGACAGACCAGCTGCAGGCTTATAAGCAGTTCCCTTAGAATAGGTGTAACCATATTTTACTTTCGTACTGGCAACGATCCCAACTAATATCTTCCCAATCACTGCCTGGTGCAAATTTCCTTACATTTTTGCCATTCAGAATTTAAGCCAGAGGACAAATAAACTGGTGGGACTTCAAAACTGACAGCCAGATACAGCTGACGCTTGTCCATATTTTGAAATCTGTTCATTTTTAAGTTACAGGAAAAGAGGCTTTGAATACACAATTGATCTAGATAATTTGTATGCAGCCATTTCAAATGTGTTGGCTGAAGAATTCTCCAGAATTTTGATGAAAGTAGGTAATAAAACTTAAAAAAATGGGTAAAATTTTTGACAACTGTAAGATACTTTTTTGAAATTATAAACACCGAGCAAAGAAAGTAGCTAGATGTCAATCCTAGTTCACATAATGGACTAGCAAAATCTTTCACTGAAGTATGACAGTATACTTGCCAACATAATTGCAAGAAAATTGATTTCACCTATTGATGTCCTACTTTAACAGATTACTTCTGTGATTAAGAAGGAAGACATTGCTAAGGTAACACACTTCGTTTTCTCTGGAAGCATTAGTCACTCTGCATTAGTATGGCTAAATAGTGCCATGTAATATAGACCACATTCAATAGTATGGTCCATATTAATTGGATTGAAAAGTACATACATGATGGATGTTGAAATATTGGTCATCATTAAAGAAGGATGTTTATAATGAGGCCTTCCACAGATTGTTCCAGTCACACCACATTTAACATGGGATTTACTAGTGATCTGATATAAACTGCAGAATTCTGCTGGTAAAAGTTGTAGGTAATCAGATACCAATAAATGTGACCATAGGTCACTAACACATACCATGCAGGGCTGGCAGATAAAATGGTAATTCAATAAATACCAGCTTTACTGGATTTGAATCAGAGTTTGAAGAGGCTACAGGTCATTTGCAGTCTGGCGCTTAAACTGAAAGTTGGGCACCGAGAGCAAATTTGTTCAATAAAGGAAAAAGAAACAGAGCAACAGGGATACCACAGAATTATATTTATGTTGTACATTTGTCTTCACATTGCAACATCCACATTGTTCATTTTGTGACAAGTATTTCTAATAATTTTGAATACATATTTACTGTATAATACATTTTACCAAGAGGCACTTCCAGTAATTCTGGCAAAAAAGGAGCTTCATTATAGTGTCTAACTTACAAAACAGTAAAAATAAATAATGTTTATCTAAAAGATTTTTTTCCTGTACAGAATCTATTTTGTACAAAACATTTATCAGCCATTAACTAAATCACTTGACAAATACTTGTGAAGAGAATATATTAAGTATTGCTACATGTATCGAGTGCAAGATACTAGTGAAAGGAAAAGAATTATTCTGTTTATGAAAATCACCTAAAAATACAAGGCCTTGTTCCTGAAGTGTTTAGAAAGGAGAAGCTTGGTTACAACAATATTGACCATATATAAATATAAATTAACATACGTAGTACTTAGTGAAAAGAACACTGTGTTAAAAACTGGTGTGTACAAATCCTAAACAAGATGGCACATTCCTGCATTACCACTTTGGCTGGCAGTTATTTTTTAAAATATTGCTTCAAAAGAATTATAAAGGTACACAAAACCCTTTTCAAATAGAGCCATATAAAATTATATTCCCCACCCCCTTTCTCTCACCTTTCGAAGTGAAAAAAAAATCAAGGAGGGATTAATTTTGAAGTACAGGGGTGATTTGCAGAAACTTGCTACTAGAGCTGAGTCTGAATGAGCATCACAAAATAATTCTCTCCAAGGCTCAGTGTGCCAAGGTCCCAGGCCAGGAGTCAAACCTCATAAGATAGGCTGTAAGGTGACCAAATTCCTCAGTGTTTTCTGAAGTAAAAAAACTTTGGTTAGCCTTTTGTGAATTTGAAAATACAAAATTTGTATGATTTGGCCCCAAAATCTGTGGGGGTTCAAGTTCTTCAATTATATTGACACACCCAAAATTTTCATTCAGAAAGAGTTTTGACCTTGCTGGATTAATTTCTTGATTACTTTCAAAATGGGATTTTTTTTTTTTTTAAATCACATCTTGTACGTGATATACATACTTGCATATTGTTACCCAGATGGCCAAACTGTATTGGAAAACAATTATTTTTGAAAGGTACTACTTCCACAACCGGAGGTAAAGGTTACAAAATGTGTTTCTGTTGGAAAATATCCCAGATGTTTTTCTATCAAAAGCACTAAAAGGAAAAAAAACCTGCCACCCATCAGTGAAAATGTTAATCTGTTAAACAAACAGAACCTACTGTATGAATCACATCCTTTTTAAAAGTGAACTTAAATTACTTTCCATCATGCAAACATCTTACATTGATTACTCAAGAAAAGACGACTTAACTTTAGAAAAGTAATGACCAAATGTATGCTGACATGGTTGAAATACTAAAAATATCATCAACACCAGATAGCAGTTAACGCTGTCTTTGATCTTTTAGGATACTATCTGCAGTACTGTATTAAGGTTTACAAATATCTAAAAATGAAAATTTTGCATTCAAATACAGATTTTCATCATGTGTCAGAATTAGGTGGGAATTTTGAAAAGGAAAGATAGCTTTAACAGACGATGGGCTTTCTACCTAAAGTAGTATGTACACACATAGTAAACCCCTAAACTGTTTTCTCTCTGATCGTATGATAGAACTTTTTTTTTTTTCTCTCCTTTTTATGAAAGCATAGGGGCAAAATGACTATGGTCAGGGGAGGAAAAAAAACCAAAACCAACAAAAAAACCCCAAAAACTCGATCTCCTTTAAATAAATATTTAAAAGCAAAGAGCAATTGCTAATTCACATTGTTTGCAAGTATTCACTGTGGTAAAGGAAGACACTGTTGAAAACCAGAGCATCTAAGCCCACTGTCTTGGGGCTATCTCTGTGAGCAGACCATGGTGAGGTAGGTCTAGAGTTGGATGACATTACTCTAAGGTATTTCTTCAGCTACTTTGACAACAGCCCTCTGAAATTTGGCATTTGTTCTTTACCTCCCACCAGCTCCTGCCCCATGCTGTGCTGCACCGTTTCGGCAAAGTCCTTTATACCTGCCCTCATGCTTCCACACAGATAGAAACAGAAATAGTTGGGTTTCCCCATCTAATTCACCGCAGGGACACACCACTTTCCACACCTGCAGATTTCAGTGGTGCTCCTTGGTGCACACAGATCCCATACGACATCCACAGCAGAACAAGTCTCATCTGTTGTCCCATTTCCACACCTCGGACATACCATAAGCACGACTTTGGAAATAAGAAACTACTGGCACAGACCAGCCACCTGAAAAGCTCAACTGAAATAAATACTCTTGTGCCTGCAGGCTCCCAAGGAGCTTGTATCATCGTATGAATTCAGGTTGGTGCTCACATGGGTGATGTCTGCATCCTACCGAGGAAGCATGATGTATTTTTCATTAACAGAACACCTGCCTGCCAGGAAAATCCCACTAATGGTCTCTGAATAAATCATAATTAGGATGTAAATGGAGAATAACTCTCGCACTGCTCCCTCCAGCTCTGGGATTCAATAACTACCACAGCAGGGGCTGAAACCCTGCTTTGATTTACCTCCAGAGGAATGTTGTTTTGCTAAATGAAAGTGATGAAATTCAAAGGAAGATTTATCATACTAACTTGCTCTCAAAAGTACTGATGCTATTTTGCTCTAATTCAAAGTTTGCCTCCGATAATCAGTATTTTTTGCTAGCTTGTCCAATGATTGCTTAAGACAGCTGTCACCTAATTTCAATTATTCCCCCATCTGTTCAAAAACACTTAACATGTATTTTCTTCAGGAGGCCTGGACACTCTTATTTGTTGATTTACCTAAAAATATATATATAAAAAAGATTCCCTCACCCTAGTTAATGGGAACAGTTACCTTCTCTTTAACGCTGCCACCATTCTGACTAATGCTGCAACATCAAACAGTAATTAAAACCCCAGAAACTCCATGGGTACTTCATTTCAGTGGGATTGCATTTGATTTTGGAAGAAAAGGAAAATTAAGTGTGTTGCATAAAGTCTGTTTCATACTGGACTACAGTTTCCTTTTCTCTCTCCTACAAATTGCCAGTTTGACTTTCTCCCTGTATGACTACAAACCCATCAACTTGTGGACTAATTGCACCAGTGCTGTGCTGCCAGCTGAGGAATACCCAAGTTCTCAGGCCAATGTCCAGGGCTGAAACTGGAAAGCACAAGCAACCCTCTGCCTCCCAGCCGCGGTGCCTGCAGCAGACCCGGGAGAGGCACATTCTCTGCCCTGGGCATGTGCCTCGATATAATCTCCCATCCATGAGGCCATGAGATGCTCAAGAAATTCTCATATGCATCCTTAAATTGAAACCTTCCTTCCTTAAACACGTAATGCTTGAACATCTCAACCATAGCAGTATTTGCAAAAGTAACAGCAAATATTACATGTTTTTATGAATTACTGGTTTTCCAACAGTCAAAAGCCTCTTCTTTCAGAGAAAGAAAAGCCACAGACTGTCATTTCTGCCCTCCCACCCAATTGAACACTATGTCTATCAGATGGCTCAGCTCTAGAATGAACCACAGCACATCTTCATTGCCTCTCCCACACTTGAATCAGCTGGTGCATCTCCCTGGGGTATTTGCTGGTCAAGCACCTCGTGCCTTCTCTGGATCACAGCTGAGGGCACAGCTGGGTTTGCTGGGCTGCCCAGGCTCACACTGACTGGCACATCTGGCTGTGCCTACATAAAGTCATTGAGAGGGTGGACTCAAACCTGCAACCACCTTCATCAACAGCAAAGCCCTCACCATCACCAGCAAAGGATCACACCACACAGACCAAGCAGGATGTGCCAGATAATTAATAAGACTTTGCACAAGTGTTTCATTAAGACCTGGGACCAACTACAAATCTTTTGCTGCATTATACTTGAGGGTATATTTACACTAGAGGGTAAAAGACCCAAATCCATCCACTCAAAAGGTCCTGAGCAATAAAAGTCTTGGATTTTAACTTGATGATGATGATGCAGAGAGATGTTCACACACGGTATCAGGGTAAAAACTGACAAACAACTATCCCTGTATTGATAACAAATGGTTTCTCAAATTATATCTGCCCTGGGAACCATTTACTGCCAGAATGTGACCGTTGTTTGCTAAGAGAGCCATCACCCTGCACAAGGTCACAGAGGAGGCCATTGGTGACACACAGCTTCTTCCTCAGCTTTTTGTAAAGGATTTCACTCACAGAGGAAGAGAGTTCAAAATGCTGCAAAGAGCACAGCAGAATCCTAGTAGATTCTTGCAACTCGGTTCTGATGCATGGCTTGCAACATCGCATCAAACACCATCTTTCTACTGGATGAGGCAGATGATTTTCAGAGATGAGTGTCAACGTGCTCTGTACATTAGCTCAAAACAAATCAGGAAATGCCAGGTTCCCTCAAGAATTAGAGCATAAATAGTAAACTATGGCCCTTAGAAAATGGTGGAAATTATTCTTTTTAGACACAGGAATTTTTGGGATCTTGGAAACTGAAGTCTTAGACGCTGCCTAAAAAAAAGGTAATAAAATAAATAGTTTGGGGCTTTTACACTCTCTACTTCCATGTGCCCCTTCTGTAACACAAGCATAATAAGAGGAGTTATATTCCACAGTAAACAGCATGCGACTATCAAGCAAACTGGGAACATGGGATGAAAGGGTTTATATGTGATTGCTACATGATGGGCAGAGTGCTTGTCTCACTGCACTGGGAGTTGCCAGCACAGCAAAAAGCCCCCTATTTAAGGGAACTGCAAACTTCTCCTAGACTAGAAGGGAACAGGATCAGTCACCGAGTGACACTACAGTGCAGAAAACAAAATATCCAATCAGAAAAAATAGTCCAATCTTTTCTTTCTCTTCCTGATTTTAAAGAACTGAAAACTAAAATAATTAGAGTTTTTGCTACTGCAAAACACTGTTTAAATAGGGCTTGCTTTCTCTAGTATCTAACAAACCTCTTTGCATACTATATATACCAGAAACCCATATCAACATTGTAAACATCCCACTTGAAATCTGAGCACTTTGTTGATAGAATACAATTATTTTTCTTTATTTTTTTTTTCCCCAAAATATTGCACAGGCTGTGGTTTAATTGGGGTTTGCAACACCAAAGAACTGCACAAAGCGGAAAACCACCAAGGTCTAGCCTCTGAAAGGTTGCTGCAACTGCAGGTCAAAAGTTTTGCCTCCTTTGGACTAGAAACTATTATAAAACTCCCTAAAAAATCACCTGCTTCATTATCTACTAAAAAAATCCAAAGCAAAAAAATTGTATTCACATACTTGATATAAAATCTCTCTGGTATTTTCTTTTGTGTTATATTTAAGCCAACCTGGGAAATTTCCTGATCATTGCCTGCCAAAAATGCAGTACAAGGACTGAAAATCAGATTCATAAGGAGTGGACACCTGCAGACACTGGATTCTATTAGTAATTATTTGGAGTGCAAAAAAAAGTCACCTCTTACCAAGTTAACCACTCCCAGCTACTTTAGCTTCTTCCCTGGTATTCCTTCCACTTTGGATAAAATCAATGATCATTCTGATTTTAAGCCTGTCAGTGATTCCTTCGCTGTAAAGGATCTGAGTTAATCCAATTGTACCCACAAACAGGCTTGTGTAGCAATGCAGTAACAATCTGTGACAGCTGCATTGACAATATAGAAAGAAATCTTAACAAATCAGAAGCTGACACTGATTTTACCTATGGCAACCAAAAATGATGACTAGAAAAATATAGTGATTCCACTTCAGCACATTTTTAGGATAATTTTTCTTAGTTCAACCCTCTGTATGCCTGCTTAGAGGAGTATGTGGAATTCCATGTGCAGGATTTTACCTCTTTTTTGAATGCCTCTGTGTATTTTTACCAACTGGGCACCCACTAACATGTTCTGCAATATCTTCTTTTTTTTCTTCTTCTAGCAAAGGCAATATAAAAATCAATACAAAAATTCCAGTCTCAGCAATCAGGCACTGAAAATGGAAAAAAAAGTGCTTGGAGATGTGACATTTTAAAGCATCTCTCTATGTTTAAATTTTAAAGGACAGAATGAGGCATATTGAATTCTTCTCATACTATAAGGTATGCATATCACTTGTACAAGAAAACCCCAGATAAAATGATTAATCAAAGTGACTGAAGAAGTGTGAAAACAGTGCAAGCTGGAATTGGTGGAGATTTGCTGAGATCTCGGAGACATCTTTTCTTCTTTTGAATGAATTCTGCTATATCCTTTCCCTTTAAAATTATAGTGCAATTTGGATCTTTGCTTTTCTGATTTCATTGAAAAACACTAAATATTTCTGCAGATAAGAGCATTCAGAACCATGCTCTAGAGTCACTCTGTCGAAAGGCAAATGCCTTCTTTACTGGTAAAAGTAGGATGGTATGGTATCAGACAAATGCAACCTGTAAAGAAACAAAAATCCTGTTTTGAGCAAAAGCTCATTGTAATGGAAATGCAAAGCAAAAAGAAACTCTGAAGTGAAAACACACATGCCGATTGGCTTTGACAGAGAATGTTTTTCAACATTTTCGGGGAGATAGAAATAGAATCATGAAATATAGTGAATGCGTAACAATAGCAAAAAAGCGATGGATACAATGTCAGAAATTCAATATAGAAAGGACTTCTCCTACAAACTCTGCCTTTCACAAGCATTCTTACACAAGCAATCCTCTTCTTGGCAAGGGGTTGCAGGATTAAATATAAAAAAAGCATACGTAGTCAAATGATTTTTGAGAGATACTGAACTTTATATATATAATTCTTTTTGTGGGAACAAAACTCTAAATTATGTGGTACTGGTTGGTGCTGCCAGTCCCAAAGCACATTAATATTTTAAAGCCTTGGTCCTGTAGACCACTGGCTTCCCAGATTGGTCTACGGAAATGACTCAAGACTTTATTTGTTGGGTTTGGAAATGGCTACACTGTATAAAAATGTTTTTGTATTTATTTTTTAAAAAATTAGCTTTACAAAAAAACTTTTCCCTTTTTTTCTTTTTCTTTTTTTTTTTTTTTTCTTAAAGATATCATTATCTACAGGAATCCATAAAAATTTTTCCATATTTACATCTAGATAACTAATAATTGACAAATATAATATTGTGAAATAAAATATTGAAAGTGAATATCCAACCTTTTAAATAGACATTTGGCTCACAGCATGAACAACAAAGAAAACAAATAAACAGAACAACAACAAAAAAAGGATCTGCTCTTCTTACAGGCCCAATCTTTTCCTTTCTCTTAAAAAAAAAAGAAAAAAGAAAAAAGAAAAAGTATATTGGTGGGATCAAACGTGCTGCTTCTAAGCAGAATGCCAGCAACAAACTACTCCCATCCAGCACCTCACACTGAAAACCGAAGTTCTCTTAAGCTCATGTGAGCGGTTGCTGAGACATACGAGTGTCCGGCTGACGCAGGACTGGCACCTGTCCCCCACGCTGCTCCTAATGCATCATTTGCCTTTTATTCTGAGGAAGGACATGCCCCCCTCCCCCCTTCCCTTCTTTTGCTCTCAAGAGATGTAGTTTAGCTTCATTCTTAAATGATATATTTGGCCACTGACGCATGGAGGCACAAGGTTAGGGTAGGAAGATGACAGCGTGCCTCTAGTTTCCAAGAACGTTCACACATTTGCTCTCTGCTCTCTCCTGCCCAAGCACACACACTGCCCCACGCAGCCATTCATGCACTCAGTACACAGAGGGCCAGGTCCTCTCAAGGGGGACCCACCAGCGTGCCACACAGTCCCTCGAAACCTCCTTTGGAAAATTAATTTCCTGGCACATCCCTTTCGCCAGCAGTCTGGGAAGTGCCGAGGAGGAGGAGGAAAAGGAGGCAGAGGAGCCTGCACAGCTGGATGGGGTCAGGCCAGCAGCCCGGGCCACCACAGCCCCTGCTGAAAAGCTGCTGCGTGCAGCTGGAGTGCAAACTGGGACTTGGAGGGCTACGGGGAATGCAAAGCTCATCAAAATGGTCCCCAGTTCCCTTGTGGGCACAAATTCTCTAAAATTCAGGTCTTCCGTTTGTTGTTGTGTACTGGGACATGTGCTACAGCTAGTGTAATAGGAACTCAATCTATGCTGTATTACGTTACATCCACTCACACTCGCAAACACCCTCTCATGCACACGTATATGTTGGCAGGATATATTGGCATTCATATAAAGCTTTGGAACTTTTATCCCTCAGCATTAAGAGCAAAAGCTACTTAACTGGCACCTTACTGTTAACCGCAAATGTGCTTTAGAAGCAGCATTTCCTTAGATAACTTTCTTTTGTAAGTATCACTGTGACCATAATATACCATTAAATGTATTTTGCTGAAGTGTGCAGCCAATAACCTTGGCTATATATATATATATTTGTATAATTTCACCCACCCCCAAATCTCTTTAAAGAAAGTCTGTAAAAGCCAGTGTTGCAGTGTGAAAGCTTCCTTGAGCATAGGAGTTTAAACAATGTACCTCACCATAAAAAGGAAAGAAACAAATTAAACAGCTGTAGGCGCATTATCCCATACTTCTACAGTGTTGTGTCTAAATGCTGTGCTGGCTTGAGAAAGAGTCTGTGCACTAGTCAATCTGTCTTAAAATACTGCTGCAAATATTGTCATTGGTTTGGTTCTAGAGTTGTGTTCTCCTCTTCATCCCTCTTGGGCTTCCCTTTCTCCTCCTCCTCTTCCCTGATGGCCTGGATTTGTTCTGAAGATTGGTGCAATGTGGATTGCTCCGTGCCTTGCTTCTCTGTCCCAGCTAACCTCTCCTCGTCCTCAATTACTTTCTTCCACATTTTATGGTTCTGAAGCAGGTGCTGAGTGATCTGACAGTAGATTTTCCTCCTCCTGAACTTCTTCTTTCCTGTAAGATACCGCGTGACATTAATGTACTGTTTTCTGTGAGAGAAGGAAAAAGCACTGCAGGTGTAGGAAGAAGACGGAATCCTATGACATACAGGAACTGCACCAATAGATTTTTAAAACTACAAACTTATAACAGTCTTAAAATTCAGAAAGCTATGCCTCTCCAGACCTCTGGGAAAGCAAACTGGTTTCCTGCACAGTTTGAGCC
This sequence comes from Cariama cristata, assembly GCF_000690535.1. NCBI lineage: Eukaryota > Metazoa > Chordata > Aves > Cariamiformes > Cariamidae > Cariama > Cariama cristata. Next base: position 122,722 of record NW_009597573.1, on the reverse strand, counting down.
CCAGCTTCACCCTATCACAGGCTGTATGCTGTCCCTGACTACGCAGCTCACAAAGACATCTAATGCTTGAATGATTATGCATAAAACATGTTGCTGAGCTGTTTCTGCTATTTTTTTTTTTTATATCAAGAACTTAAAGACTCTGATCAACCTACTCCATAACACACACCTTAAATTCTCTGCCCCCACCCTGTCCCCAATGGATCCTTGCTGATTGCCCTAGAAAAAAAATCGTGATTTTGTTTTCCTCACATTTTACCTCTGATCTGAGCTGTAGAAGGATAATTTATTCCTATGTTCCCTTTTCAAAGTCAGAGATTTACCACTCCACCACCGCAGTGGAGATGACCTTAAAGCCTCTGCACAACATTGCTTCAGCAATAGAGTCTGACCACTGAAGAAGTAGTCATATAGCCAAACAGTATCAGGGAGCTCGCTTGTCTTTGGTTTTGAAGCATCAGTCCCCTGCTGTTAATCTATAAAACGTTTTTGCCATTGTTAGTTCTCATGGCTCCTTACACAGCTGCACTACAAGTGTTCTACTGTCTGAAGTGTGTTTTTTTCTGTGTTAGCATAGTCTGTCCAACACAGATTGTTAACTCCTTAACAGTATAAAGCTTGAAAATTTTCCCTGGTCATTAACAGTGGCAATGGCAGTTACAGAACTGAAATAATAACCCCTCCAAAGACAACTGCTGATTTCTTTTTTAAAGAAGGTGACGTAGAGGAATGTTTTGTACCAAATAAATTTGCGTGGATTAGTATTTGCAGGTTGCCTAAAGTATGTCTGTGTCAGGATCCAAAACGTTTAGCCCTTGAAGCTTTTGAACTGGAAACAAAGAGCTTTTCACTGAGTACAGACCAAATCCAACTCAATCCTTCATTAGAAAGCCCTTGGTTCCCTGTAGGAAACCTTCAGGTTTAGCACTAATAAGAAGCCCTTACCCTGCGAATGCCGCTGCAGGACATTCCCTCCTGGGTTTCCCAGGTGACTCCGCATCTTGCTGCTCTCTGCACACATCAGCAAGCACTTGCTGTGGTGTTAAAATTTGTTTGAATCACTAAAGACTGAGCCTGTTTTATTCTTACACTTGCATCAGAACTTTGGGAGAATTACATGCTCCTGTATAATAACAAAAATTATTTTAAGCTACCTTAATGTTTTATAACTCTTAAATTTATCTCAATTGCTTTAGTGAATTATCAGGACCTAGGTGAAGTGTTTTCTGCCATAATTATATTTCCACCTGCCTAAAAGGCATTTCCATCGAGAAAAAGATCTTCACCAACATCTACACAACTCTTAGTATCTATGCATCTGACAAGTCAACCTTTTTTTTTACTTCATTGAGAAGGTTTAGAACATCCAAAATTGTGTTGATCATATGAATAAATTTGTAACAACCTGTAAGACCCCTCTATCAACACAAAAGATGCCATAAATTCCTGATTCAGATCTACACAGTCACAGAGAATTTAGGTAACTGGAGGAAAATAGTTGGTAACACGTTGGTATGATTGAGAAGATGAACTCAACACCTCACATTTGGTAAGAAGGAAGTAGGAAGAATTTGTTTGGATATTTCTAAACAACTGACACATTCAGTTTTAAGGTTTTGAAAAAGATAAAGAGCCTAAAAGCACCAGGTTGAATAGTAAAGTATTGTCATGAAGTAGAATGTGAAAAAGAAAACAGAAAACAACTAAAAAACCTGTCTGTTTTCAATGTGACAACGGTTTGTGCTTTTAACCTGAAAGCAGCATTGTTGGACCTGACTAGCAGTGATATAGAAGATAACTGAATAGAGAAATGAGGTGAAAGAAAACTAAGGATTTCAAAGTAAGGTTAGACACTCTAATGGATAAACAAGAACATCCTTCATCTTTCTTTTTAATACAGCAATCTCAGTTTCAGGCTTTGGGGTCTATGTTGGCTTCCAATCCATATGCTTTCCCCCTGGAAGGCAATTCCATAAATCATAGAATCATAGAATTGTTTAGGTTGGAAAGGATCTTTAAGATCAAGTCCAACCACTAACCTAGCACAGCCAAGACACCACTAAACCATGTCCGGAAGCACCACGTCTGCATACCTTTTAAATACCTCCAGGGGTGGGGACTCCACCACTTCCCTGGGCAGCCTGTTCCAATGCTTGACAACCCTTTTGGTGAAGAAATTCATCCTAATATCCAATCTAAACCTCCCTTGGTGCAACTTGAGGCCATTTCCTCTTGTCCTACCACTGGTTACTTGGGAGAATAGACTGACCTCCACGTCACTACAACCTCCTTTCAGGTAGTTGTAGAGAGCAATAAGGTCTTGCCTCAGCCTCCTTTTCTCCAGACTAAACAACCCCAGCTCTCTCAGCCGCTCCCCATCAGACTTGTGCTCCAGACCCTTCACCAGCTTCGTTGCCATTCTCTGGACACACTCCAGCACCTCAATGTCCTTCTTGTCATGAGGGGCCCAAAACTGAACACAGCACTCGAGGTGCAGCCTCACCAGTGCTGAGTACATGGGGACAATCACTTCCCTAGTCCTGCTGGCCATGCTATTTCTGATACAAGCCAGGATTCTATTGGTTTTCTTGGCCACCAAATGCCAATTTGTCATAGAAACATGTGGTTCTGCTTGCTATTACAGAGTTGATAGATCATAAGGTGCTAAAATAAACCTGTGAGTGTGCTATATTAATTAATGTTCGCTGTTCTCAGCAATATCTTTTGTGCAGGTGAACCTGCTAAACTTAAAATATGTGCAAGTGTATGTGTGAACAATAGCAATGATTTCTGAAATACAAACTGTACACCCCTAGATCTTACTAGAGATAAAAGGTCGATTCCGTGTATCAGGAGATTTTAGTTCCACGTCCTTATATGATGTATTGCCACCATCAAATCTTTCCGTTTCTCAGCTTCCCCAACAGAAAATAGGAACGATACTCAGTAGGGCATAAAAGAACAGAAAAAAGTGAGGCTGCTAAGAGAAAAGCTATGTATCAGTATTTTACTAGCACACTTAAGGCTGGTGCTTTCTAGAAGGATTAGATATATGCGAGAGAGAGAAAGATGACCCAGAGGAAAGAAATAAAGGAACAACAGTAGGAAATACAGAGGAAAGAGGAACACAAAAGAGAGAAAAAGGTAACACATGCAAGATTAGACTGGTAAAAGAAACAGGTCTACAGTTGTAGCCTTCTCTTTTAAAAATCACTTTCAATGAGTCCCTGAGATCTCCTTTCAAGGTACAAAATTTTCCTCTCAGTATGACAAATGTCGGCACTGTTGCCCTTCTGGAGGAGAGGCAGAGACTAACAGCTTTAGTTACTGATTAGCCAGAAGGGCCAAGTGACGCAAGCTCCTAGCACACAACACAGCAATGCTCAGTGCCGACTCTCTTCCCACTCTTCTCCACACGTTACCTTGGAGAGGTTTGCATTAAAATACTTCCATTGCTAAAAACTCTTCTACTGCATCAACATCTCAGAACCTCATTCTGCTATTCCTGTACATCATGCTAACTCAAGGAAACAATGAGTGCTTTCCTCAAAAAATCTTCTCCCAACCATCCTTTCTTCAAATGAAATTCTTGTAGTCTACTAACATCAGTGCTGAAACACTCTAAAAAGCCCTCATGCACAGATGGGTGATCCACCACCAGAAACCTCAACTGAAGGTACAAATTAGTAGATATGAATAGCAATGCATATCAGTCCTGAAACCACGGACTGTCTCCATTACCAATGTAACTGGCTACATGCCAGCTTCACCAAAGACAGCACTGAATCACTGTAACTCTGGAGAGGCCCATGTTGAACCTGACTAGCTCATGATCTCTCTGCTTTTACAATATGGCTGCTTAGTTTTTGGTCACAATATGGAACTTGCTCTGTTGAAAAATATAAGTGCGAACAACTTACTGGATTCAGCATTTTCACAAGTTTCCATTTCTGCTGTTTCTTCCTCTTCGTTTTCATCAGTGTCTCCTGATTCATCACTATCTTCTATCCATTTTCCTGGCATCAGCCCCGCTGAGTCATAGGAGTTACATAGTGGTCCCACAATGTGAGTGATGAAAGATTCCTGGAGGTGTGCCAGTTGAGGAGCAGAGCGATCCATGAAAGGACTGATTGGCAACCCCAGACTAGCTTCTTCATCACCCTGGAGATGAAAAATAGCAGTAATTTCTCTGAAGTAAATGAAACAAAACCATGCCATGAAAAAGAGTAAATGCACATCAAACCAATTAAAAATTATGAAAAAAAAATAATTCGACTCTGATGCCACTTCCATAGTGTGCCAGCAGAACATTACTACAGTGCCATCATGTCAAACGTTAATCGAAGTTACAGATCTTTTCTTGTAAGAAGACCCACTACCAATAGTGTGAATTTAACAAGGACGTTGGCTGATGCCTGCGCAAAATGATGTTCACGACCCTTGTCCTGTACTTTACACTGTGAGTGTGAAAACTTGAAAATTATTATTTTCTTTCTTTCTTCACATTATTTTTAAAAAAACCCTTTCTAATTTTGTGATTGTTAGCTCACAACCACCTTGGGGTCAGCCACCTGTCTGCAGGGATGTCCTGGTTTTGGCTGGGATAGAGTTAATTTTCTGCTTAGTAGTTGGTACAGTGCATTTTGGATTTAGTGTGAGAACAAAGTTGATAACACACTGATGTTTTAGTTGTTGCTAAGTAGTGCTTACTCTAAATCAAGGACTTTTCAGTTTCCCATGCTCTTCCAACAAGGAGGTGTACAAGAAGCTGGGAGGGAGCACAGCCAGGACAGCTGACCCCAACTGGCCAAAGGGATATTCCATACCATAGAATGTCATGCTCAGTATATATATACTGCGGGGAGTTGGCCAGGAGGCATAGATCACTGCTTGGGTATCAGTCACTGGGTGGTGAGCAATCGCACTGTGCATTGCTTGTCTTTTCTTGTTTTTGTTTTTGCTTGTTTGTTTGTTTTTTATATTTCTTTTCATTACAATGATTTTTTTAATTATTATTATTGTTAGTATTATATTTTATTTTACTTTAGTTATTAAACCATTCTTATCTCAACCCACAAGCTTTACTTTTTTTTCTAATTCTCCTCCCTGTCCCACTGGGAGCAGAGTGGAGTGGGCAAGCGGCTGTGTGGTGTTTGGTTGCTGGCTGGGGCTAAACCACGACAAGGCAATAAGACTGAACTTCTACAAGCAAGGACTATCTCACTGAACTAGTTTTCTTACTAATTTTGCCCTTACTATACATAACATGGAGAGGTCCTCTTGGCTTTGGATCATGAGTATTTGCTTCCTGGGACTATTAGAATGATCCCTATGAAAGCAGGCGTTACTCAGACGCAGTAAATCTTTCCAATACAGCTTTTTGCTAGCTTTTCTTGGGGAGAGAGGGTAGAGGAGAGGAAGAAAAAAATGTTCCTAAACTTTCTTGTAGAACCAAGTCTGATATACTCACTCATCCCTATCACAGCAAAATTTCTGGTGATATCAATGAGTTTCGGCTGAGTAGACATGTCAAAACTGGATGCCACCTCCCCAAGAAAAAAAATCTAATCCCCCTAATCAAGCCTGCCATGCAAATTAATCTTTTAATACAATACAGAGATCTGTATTTGAGAACATAGATCAGAATTTGGAGAGAGATCTTCAGTTTCCGTTATGTTACAGATTGCCCAAATTTATCTCCTTGTAACCTAAATTTTCCAAAAGTCATGGACAATGTATCTGGTCAACACCCGTTGCTATCCGGGAAGGTCAAAGAATGAGAGTTAAATTTTGAAGCATGTATGACAAATGTCTTATTTCCTTGTGTTTTGTTTTGTTACTTTTATAATGACCTACCCCAAAATGTTATATTCAATCATTAAATGCAAAATATTCTTGTTAACAAAACACTGAAACCTCCCATCCATTCTTGAAATAGCAAACAAATTAAGAAGATGTGGCAGCTCGCTCTTCTTTACAGTAACACATCTGAGATTTCCTGGTTGTGAGCTGTCAGTAGTGGGAAGAAAGCTGACTGTTGAAATGTTTACAAGTTTTTTTATGTTCTTTTAAAACATGAAACACCTTGCAATGCATTTTTTGATTCTTTTTCATACGACTAGCCTTTCTTCAAATAAGTATGCTGAGCATGTGGAGGGAAGAAAAGGAAACACCCTGTAACAATATGACACAGGATTTTGAATGTTTCTATGCAACATGTTTCTAACAAGGATTTTTTATTTATACAGAATTTAACTTCTTCAAAGGAAATTCAAGAACAATATTTCATTATTTTCACAGTATAGGTTGAATGCACATAGGTATGCTTTTTGATAAGTCTAGGGAAATTCAAACTTCCCATAAAATTCTCCTTTTTAGAAATGAGAAAATGAAAACTTTCCCCTTCTTAGGAAAAATCTGATGATCAAAAGCATAGTGAAGATGGTTTGATACACCTCTCATAGCATATTACATTAAAGAAAATCAGATTTTAACCTAGGTTAAATAAATTGAGAATGTAGCTTATCCTCCTTAATGCCAAAAGCAATTCCTAGGAAGAAAATGTTCTCTGTTTTCAATCCCATCAGTACCCTGTCAGCATGGAAACTCATGCCATGCAAAAAAAAAAAAAAAAAACCAAACCAAAACAGGAAACCCACTGGGACATACTGATTTTTCAATACAGTGAATACACATCTTCCATTAAAACAAAAAAAACCCCAAACCAAAAACCCCTAATATTTTACTGACTACCTGACCTCTTGGAATTTGCGAGCCAAGAGTTCAAATACATTTGCACACAATGCCCATGCCAAAAGGAATGCCATTAACAAAGATGACACACGTGCTATTCCGAATCAAATTTTGCAGAGAGGATAAATCGCAAATATATATATTTTTTTTTAATTACAGGATTATAAGAAAGATACTCTCCAACAGTCCTTAGTAGCAGCTTCCAAGAGCATGAAAAGATTATTAGCACACCTTTCTGACTGATGGAAAATAACCCAGACTTCCTACTGCGGAACAGATAACATGGTATCCTCCCACACATGTTCCTCCCAAGCTTGATTCAAAGCTAACTATCCAACACTTCGACAATATTAATGTATTGGAGCACTTTCTGCCCTCTGACATTAGTTATGTTGGATCAAAGGAGAGTCAGGTCATACATTTGATTAACAGATTTTTCCTGCATGCAGTAGTCACCCAAATAAGCTATGATCATCACCAGAATTAAGTGAAGTACAATTTGTTGAGAGAGTTGTAAAGAAAACAGACAAATACGAAGAAAAGCATTTCCTGAAGTAAAATTTGAGAGATGAAGGTTGATCACTGCTGTTATGGGACTCACTCTCCTTCTTTAAGAAAAATTGTAAAGAAAAATGGAACCAACTATATATGTAATATATGTAAGGGTCATTATTCTTTCTTTTTCTCAGGAGATCTGAAATAAATGAAGGAGCTTCAGTTCAATGCCTGAATTTTGTCCCTTTTCCCATTTCTTTACATATTCCAGAAGGCAGCAGCAAATCCTGTTTTTTTTCAAATTGTAAGTACAGTACATTTAAGGGAAAATGAAAAGGCTTTAAAAGGGATTAGCCTGTGACTTCAAGTTACTGCACAGCCTCCCTGAGAAGTCTTGGGGTGTCTGGTTCAGTAATTTAGCCTGCTTGCTTCCTCTTGAAAAGACAGGATGTGGAGTTAATTCTAACCCAGCACATTCAAAATATGTTCCTGCTCAGAAAACAGAGGAGTAGTGCAGGAACAGCCTTGTCCCTTGCACTTGGCAGGGCTAAATAGGTTATAATGAGAAAAGGTTCAATTAAGTGCTCTCTTACACCAAGCAGGAGAGGACCAGTGCCTGGCTGTATTCCCAGATCTTTGTAAATCAGTCTGTGGCTGTCCTCCTTCCTCGGGCTACCATCAGCTAAGCCTTGCATAATTAGTGCAGTTGTACTGACAAACCTTCTGAAAGCTGAAAGTGTTGTCTTAAAAAAATAAAGTATAAGTCAGGGTCAACATGCAGGGAGCAGATAAGATATGGTTAGTTTGTGATAAATTGAAAGTCAATGTTACAGTTGTGCTCAATAGATAAAGGTTCTGTGTGTGTGAAGAGAGACATGATGCACAGGGAAGCTAAAATAATTTCTCTGCTCTGTTTAGATCTTCTCAAAACAGATGTTGTGTCCAGTTTTGGAGATCACATGTCAATAAAAGTGTGAGCCACCTGGAGTGACTGTGGAGGACAGTAATAAGAACCAGTTGATGTCTTGAAAAGACGCAGATGGAAGGATGAAAAGATAGTTTGCACTAAAGACAACTGAAAGGGAGACGTGATGACTGCCAACAGGAAAAAAACAGAGGAAAGGACCACTTGTTTGCCATGTCCACTGTAAGGATAGTGCCAGACTGGAACAGTTAAGCCTGTAGAAACCCCATCATCAGAGGTCTCTGAGGATGTATCAGAAGCTTCAGTGACAAATGGGCTTTCATTGATCCAGCAAAAAGATGGACTAGTATAATTCTAGCCATCCCCTTCACTCCCGTTCTCTGTGATTTTCACTCATCACCAGCACTAGCATGCAGTAGGACTGTTTAACACAAGACATGCAAACAGCAGATGCCACTTTGGATATGCATTTGTTTACCTGTTCATAAAACTCATTGACAATGCCTTCTGTCCACTGCAGATGCAAATCTTTGCATTTCGCAGGCCCGTTTATGTCAGCCAGTTTGATGCACATTTGGCAAACCAGCAAGCGGTCGTTCTCATTAGTCCAGTCAATTCCAACATCATCATTCACCTAGTAGACAGAAGAAGGAAAACCATGACAGTAATCCTGGGTAAAAGGATGCATCCACAGAGGAAGTTCTGCCCTGGGATATCTTACAGTATATTTAGCTACTTAACAAAATCACAAGTGTAAGCAGGTGAGCTAACCCAAGGCTGGAATTTACAGTGAGCTGTAGAGCAATATGTAAAAAGAAAAATAAGTGAAAAATAATGAACATTGAGATAAATTATGAAAATTTAATATTTAGCATGATATGCCCGTTTGAAAGCATTTGCTAGGAAAACCAACAAATGCAATCTTTCCATGACATTTTCCAAGAAGTTACTACCTAATTGGTGTACAAAGATAAATTACCATCAAATGCCATGCTGATTTAATTGCAGCATGAAGATGCATGTAACAAGTTTATTTCCTTGTTTGTCTGAAAGTATTCCCTGTCTTTTTCCTTTTCTCTATTTTTCCCATACTTTCCACAATAAAAAGTGATATATACTATTGACTGCTCTAAAATAAAAGCGACACCTTAATCACAGAAAAGTTGAGGTTGGAAGGCACCTTTGGAGATCATCTAGTCCAACCTCTCAGCTCAAGGCAGGACCAGCTACCGCAGGCTGCTCAGGAACATGTCCTGTTCAGTTTTGAATATATCCAAGGAGGGAAACTCCACAACCTCTCTGGGAAACCTCTTCCAATGTACAACCCCTGTCACAGTAAACATGTCCTTTCTTATTTTTAAGTGGGGATTCCTGTATTTCAGCTTGTGCCCATTGTCTCTTGTTCTGTCACCAGATACCACTGAGAAGTCTGGCTCCAATCTGCTTTACTCTCCCCATCAGGTATTTATACACATGGTTGCATCCCGTCAGGTCCCATGGACTCGTGCATGTCCAGTTTGTTTAACCTGATGCCATTCACTGAGGATAAGCCTTCATCACTTCAGACTTTCTCTCACGCCTCAGGAGCCTGAGATTTCTGAAGCCAGGTCGTAGCCACAAAGACTGAGGCTGAGAAAGTATTGAAGACTTTGGCCTTTTACATCTCCAAACGGTCAGCGATACCAACCTTTACTGCCATTAGCCACATCTTCCCATTTCAGCCTTTTCTCCTAGAATATATCCTGGTGTGGGAGGGGTTCTCTTCTACTGTCCACTTAATTTTTAAATTCAGATCCCTCCTTGATACACAGCTTTAATTGTCAGGCTTGCAATAGTTGAAAATGAATAGAAAGTTGTTGTGCTATGACTAGATGATACTTCCATGTCCTCTGTCAGCAGGTCCACTGCCCCATAGAGCAATGGGCCCACGTAGTGAGGGCTTTGCTTTTGGTATACATGAGCCAACATAACTAATGTCAGAGAACAGGAATTGCTCCAATGCATTGATATCATCAAAGTGTCAGACAGTGAGCTTCTTTCATTATTTCTTGTTGGTACTTTCCAGACTGCAAGTTTTCTGGTGCAAGGATGCTTACATTACAGGTGTTTACATTCACTTCTGAACAGAATGGTTTCTCTGACTGTAGCCTCAATATACTAAACTACAGTTCAGCAACCCAATCAATAACATGATCATTTAGAGCTAATTTTATCAGTTACAGCACTTCCACCCATACACAAACATGTCAGGTCTGCTCTCTGAGGCCACTCTGATACAAAAGAATTTTTAGCAACCAAACATTAGTAATCTCTTTTTAAGGCAGTGATTACTCTGAGAAAGCCAGGCTCAGCCACAAGCACTGGTTAATATGTTTACCTTGTCCTTCACTTTTTATTCCATGCATGACCATTTAACTATTCAGGTAATAAGGAGGGAGAAGGAGGTTAACAGATGTCCTTACAAATCCATAGCAAGCTGGCAGGACATGATACATCAGACTGTTCTCCTATCTATTTGCAGTGTCTCAGGTATCACCTTACTTGGTTACAACAGTGGTTGCACCTACTATTGTCCAGCCTGATAGATTTAAGACAAATTTAGTTTTCAATACCCACAATTTACACCTAGTACTTTGGTCAAGCTTGTCCTCTTCCACAGTTAAGACAGTTAATCTCTGTGACAAAGCCACAGTAATCACTGGTTTAGTCTGTCTTTCTTATTCCTTACTTAAGCTGACAGAAGTGAAGGTTGTGGTCCAAACCATAAAAATCAAAGCCTGAATTCCTTGTGCTTTATTGTCATTGTAGCCCTGACAGATGAGAATCTACCAATACTGTTCAACACTTTATGAGGAAATTAGGCTGGTGAAAATGATCCCAGAGTTTAAAATTAAGACCTAAAGAAATCCCCCTGCTATTACCGGAGGTTTTGGGACATGACTAGCAGGGGTGCAGAAGGAGTTCAGACCTTTACAGATCTACAGTTCAGTTCTCTGTCTACCCTGGACCATAATTTAAGGCCTTTCTTTACAGTTTCTCAAAACCTAACAAAGAGAGATATGTTACAGGGAAATGGAAAACAAAACCAGTCACACATCCAGAGGGTTCAAAATTTCAGGATACAAGTCCATCCTAAGCAGTATCACAAGAAACCATTTTATCTATCTCGCCAAAGCAGCTAGGAGGTCCTAGTCCTGGATGAGAAACACACTGTGCTTGGTGTGTTTCTCACAGGGAACAAGAAGGCAGTACCAGCTCCAAAGGCAGGTATCATCCGTGTAACATGTCAACAGTTTTGATGGATGATGGAGTTCATTAAAGTAACTTGATAGGTGGTGATTTCCAATAAATTAGGCTGAAATTGTACAAGAATTTTTAACAATGGTTTGCTGGGGTTGCTATTTTATACTCACTGAACGGAATGTGCAGAAAAGAGTTTTAGTGACCTTTCTCTGGGGTTTAGTCATTTGAAACAAAGTAGGAAAGAAAGATCATGCTTTCATTGTATTTGAAATTAGAATTTCAAAATTGTTATGATTTCTGTGCTTTGATAAAGTAACAGTTCAATTAAACCAATAAAAATTCACATTATGGAAACTTGGTAACATCTTTGATTTTTTTCCCCAAGTGCTTTGCTAAAAGGTCTAAAATGCCAGTGAACAAGAAAACAATGTTGAAAAGTAGGATGTAAGTGGGATTTACATTCACATTCAAATAGTCCATAAAATCCTTAGCCTTAAACCACTTTCTGAAAAACAATAAACATATATAAGAAAAGATGCTGTGCCACTAAATTTAAACAAGTAAAAAAAATAACAGAAGTGCCAGATTACTATTCAACAGAATGTTTTACAGCAGCCAAAAGGACATTCAGGAGAAAGAGCAATACAGCAGACTTTTTAGACTTTTCACTGTGATGCTACCGAGAACTACACCTTTTCTGATCATCCACCAGAAACCTGAACCAATCTTCTTACCTTGGCATTGAATTTGGCAACAAAATCAAAGTGTTTCTTCAGGTCAGTAGCCAAAATTGCCTCAATGACGAGGAAGCGGAAATGCTTGAACTCCACATGGTCAAGGTTGACCAGGAAGTTGTACTCTGGCCTTGACATGAAAAGGTTCCAGGCAGCAGCAGCGTGGTGGTTCTCCAGGACAGAGCGGTCGTTGTACAGCACCGCCTGTGAAAGTAACACAGGCAGGTGAAAGCTGAGAAACCTCTTAGCAAAAGAAACACTGCAATGTAGAAATGAGAATGACGTAGGGATGATGCATGAGGGAAGTTCAGGTTCGGTTGATCTGTTTGGGTTTTCTTTTAAAGAACTTCTCGAGGCTTGAAGATGCGATTTTGGCAGGACTAATAGCAGACATCTGAATTGTTGTGATGGTGAAGATTTATTGGAAGATTCATTTGAAAAATCTGAGTCTTTCATGCTTAAGGGTCTTCAGTTCCTGACTGAACTGCATCATATGACAATAGATTATTCTGTTTCAGGCAACAAATTAATGACTAATATAAGTGTGTGCTTCTCTCTTTCTCAGAACTAACCTCAATTAACAGGGATTATTGTCTTTGGTGTTTGTACCTAGGAATTCTGTCCATATTGGATTGATTCCAAACACAGAAACAGGTGAAATTCAAGTTTGCAACCTGACAACACACACTGAGCCTGACATTTCTCAATGCTAAAATTCAAGATTGGTTAAATCTTTACTGAAACAAGATGCATAACTCCCCTAGTGATGGCAATTCCATTCAGAAACTAAAGAAAGATCTAGAAAATGAACTTTAGGGGACAACAATCGTCCAGGAAATCTCTCCACTTCAGCAGCATTTAGTGTCTTGACAATTCGGTTTATGGAAAGAAAAGCTTTCGGAAATATAGAATCATAGAATCGTTTAGTTTGGAAAGGGCCTTTAAGATCATTGAGTCCAGCCGCTAACCTAGCACTGCCAAGACCACCACTGAACCATGTCCCTAAGCACCATGTCTACACACCTTTTAAATACCTCCAGGGATGGGGGCTCTTCCACCTCACTGGGCAGCCTGTTCCAATGCTTGACAACCCTTTCAGTGAAGAAATTCTTCCTAATACCCAATATAAACCTCCCCTGGCACAACTTGAGGCCATTTCCTCTTGTCCTATCACTGGTTACTTGGGAGAAGAGACTGACCCCCACGTCACTACAACCTCCTTTCAGGTAGTTGTAGAGAGTGATAAGGTCTTGCCTCAGCCTCCTTTTCTCCAGACTAAACAACCCCAGCTCCCTCAGCCCCTCCCCATCAGACTTGTTCTCCAGACCCTTCACTAGCTTTGTTGCCATTCTCTGGACACACTCCAGAACCTCACTGTCTTTCTTTTACTGAGAGGCCCAAAACTGAACACAGTATTTGAGGTGCAGCCTCACCAGTGCTGAGTACAGGGGGACAATCACTGCCCTGGTCCTGCTGATCACGCTATTTCTGATACAGGCGAGGATGCTGTTGGCCGCCTTGGCCACCTGGGCACACTGCTGGCTCATGTTCAGCCGGCTGTCGACCAAGCAAACATGCTTCTATGTAAAATAGCTACAAGTTTTGTAACTTTTTACACAAATGTATACACATACATTCCAGGGGCTTTTCACTTCAATTATATTTTTCTCTCATCTAGAGATGAAAAAATTCAATCTTATCCTAAAGTATAGAATCTATTCTTTACCCCAGAGAACAGGTTGCTGAAGCAACTCGGCTTTATAGCCTGTCTTACCGAACTGCACAGTAAGCATTTGAGATAGGTATGTTCTGCCACCCAAGCCCAACTCCTGAGGGCAGATTTTTAATACAGCAGCACTTTATCATTACTGGAAGCTGATACGGCTTGTTGTGAAAAAAAAGAAAAAAACCACATGTCATATACAAGTTCTGCAAATTTCAGGTGATATCAGATTTAAAATGAACAAACAACAAACTAAAACCAAACCCCCCAAAAATAACAAGAAGAATTTTAATTTTTCCCATTAATTTATTTTCAGACTAGGGACAATACATTAAGGCTAATCATCTAACTTCCCTTGTTGATTTTTACAACCACAAAGCTATAGCACTCATTCTTTAACAATAGATTTAAGGATAGCATACGTCTTCTATCAATCTATTTACCTTGCCAGAGTATCAAAGTTCTTGATCACAGAAAGTCATTGCAAGGATGAGAAGTAGTACTATCAGTTTACAGATAGAAACTGATACACAGCAAGTTCAGGTGACCTGCTGTTGATGAGAGAGGAAGTCTGGATCCAAGTTGAGGAGTAACTCTAGAACTTCTGCATCCCTACCTGACTTTTCACCATTAAGCTATCTTTTTTTCTTTCCTTGTCCATAGAAATATTTTTTAGCACAGTATGCTGAAGCCAGGCAGGTCAGCTATGTAAAGTAAGGAAAGATCAGCTATGTAAAGTAAGGAAAGATGATCTCATAATTAAGCAAATAAACAGTGACTCAGAATTGCTGAATTCAACTCCCAGCATTGGCAGCAACTTCTGTGTAACCTTACGTAAGTCTCAATTCTTCATTTATAAACCAGATTATTTTACACACACACACACACACCCCCGCCCTGACAGATGCATACTGTAAAAAGACTGCAGCTGCTTATATTCTATAAGAACAACAGAAAATACGTAAAATACGTTACAGTCATGCACAGGTGTTTTTTACTTTATCTTAATCTTTCTGTGCCTTACTGGGTAGAAAAATTCTTCCTTTATTTCACAGTTACATATTCTCTATCAGTCAGCAGAGCATTAGCTTCTCCTTCACTGAGACGTTTTATCAGTAACTTTCTTAACAGCTCTACTAACTGAGAGTGGTGAGGGTATGTAAGAACACTCTTACTGGTAATCCCCAAGTGAAGTGATTATTTCTGTCACTTTGATAAGCTGTTTCAAAATATTTGGTAGATTTGTGCTTCATGGAAGCCACAGGCACCACTGGCAAGGAGAAGCTGTTACCAAAGACCCTCCAAACTTAACAGCAATGCTGCTTGAGATTTATTTACCTGAGGAGCACTTGTTGCTACCAAAAAGGCATTGGTCCTTCCTGGATGATCATAATCATGCATGGCTGCAGCTACATAAAGAGCCATCAATTCAAGGGCAGGGATGTTGCCAGCTAGGCATCCGTAGTTGTCATCTGTAGGCATGTATGTCTTCGAAAACACATAACCCATATGGCCGTGAGTAATTCCACTGTCAGAATCTGAGCAGAAATAAATACATTTAAAAAAAAAAAATCCTTACCACTTTTTCAGTAACTTACTGAAACAGATAGAAGCAACAAAGCAGGAAGAGAAGGGGCAAATTTACAATACATAACAGAAGAGTAAACACATCCTGACTTCAATGCTTTCTGATACCGTGCACATGATCCAGTGTAGTAAGTCACACAACTGGAAAGGAACAAATTCTGATCCCACCTGGGGATCTTCCAGCCATGCAGCAAAGCCTGTTCTCAAACTATATAAATTACTAGCAATAAGCCATAGATTCATGGCCACACTGGAGCTTTGTGGGTAATTTTTTTCTCTTTCCTCTAATTGCTTCACCATATAGACTAGTCTATGAGATGCTAACAGTCCTTCAAGCAACGGACTAGCATTTATTAATTCAATTATGGTGAATGTTTTCCAATCCAAAGGGCTAGACTTTGGATCTTTGCTGACAATCCTCTTAATAGCCTCTTTCTGAAGCAGCTTGAATATGCCTGTCAGAAGCAGATACTGAGTGAGATGCTTTGCTAATTTAATCTGCCTGAATGGATCTCACATACAGCTGAACAATGTCTTTCAAATAACAAACACCAAAAAGCCCCAAAACTCAACTCCTTTAATTCCAGCCATTTCACCTCACCTACAAAGCCTCCAATAACCATTGCTAATAAAATTTTCCAGGAATAAGAACATTTCCCACCCCACCAAAACATCCTGAAGAGTTTCACAAATGATATGTATGTGCCACACAGACATCACCAAAAAAAGCAGAAATGGTAGTGGTTTCTGCAGAATAAATTCCTTCTTTTCCAGTAACTCCCCCAGAACTCCCACAAAATCTAGACAGGTCCTCTAGTTGCTACAGCTGAACCTACAGAGGTTAATGTAAAGATGCAATAAGAACAGCTTCCTGTAAAGAGCAATCATAAAACAGCAAACTAGTTGCAAAATGGTAGTAAGTCTCTTTCTTTGGAGACAACGAGGAAAGGCAAAGGAACAGTTCACGACAGCCAAGTGGCGGCAAGTGCACAGCACTACTTGCATGCCCCAGCGGTTTTGCAATAGCAAAACAATGCAGGGTTTGAGGACTTAAAAGCCTATGCTGCTTCTGGAGCAGCGCTGAAAAACACTACTAATTCAGTTTTCCTAGGAAAAAAGCTATTGTAAAAATCAAATGGTAACAAATACCTGTTGTTATGGGTGACCACAAAGACTTGCATTCACACATCGTTAAATGTAAAGTATTAGGTTTGGGAGGATCAGCTCCATTCTCTTCAAAGTTACAAAAGCATACCTTAACACCTTCAACACCCAATGTGCTACTGTACTTAGAAGTCTATACAATAACAAGTACTGCACACAATCCTCAATTGTTGGCTTCCTTACAGCAAATTTCGTAATAAAAACTTGAAAAATACAACATATATACTTGTATATTTAAATATACCTGAATCGCTTGCTGAGCCATGATCATTAACCACAGTTGGGAGACCTGGTATGGGCTGAGTAGTAAGGTACCAAACGGCATGTAGAACATCAGTTGCATGGATTCGGTTGTGATCTGTGACACGAAGCAAATGACCCTGCTATTAAACATGAAGGATATTTCTGACAGAGGGAAATCAGCACCATCTAGTGGGTACTGCATGGCATTCAATCGAGCAGAGGCAAATCAAACATTAAGCATGAAAAACAGCTGTATTCTGTAAGTGCTCAGTTTTTCTTTTACTAAAGTTGAAGCACATTCAATGGTACACCTCACACCAGTCAAGAAAGAGAAAACAGCAGAGAAGCAGTGGGATCTGTAATGTTGGGAACTTTGCAAACAAAGCGTTAAACAAGGAGCCTGACCTGTGCTACCAGCTCTAATTCTTTACTCCAGTGCTTGCCTTTAGCTAGTTAAATGCCTTTGGGTAAATATGCACTGTTAACCTCTGGTTCAAATGAAATCAATGGGAAAATCTCATCCACTTCAGTAGCCAGATTTCACCTAGCTTCTAAATATAAGGCAGGTAACACCTGACTCTACTTGTGCAAATTTAGGTGCTGTGCTAGCAGCTGTACTGCAGGAAAAAAAAAAAAAAATCAAACTCAGGGTATGTGTACCTTGTACAGTTAAACAAGGTTCTTTCGGCAGTTTTCTGGCCAGAGATGAGTTCAGGCCCTTGATCCTGTAATTTGGCTTACTACAAGCTCTCTTTGCAGAAATGAGAGATAAAAGCCACTCCAAGGCTCATATCATCAAATCCTTCAAAGCCAGATAAACTATCCCACAATTGACACAAAGGAATCACACACTAGTTCAGCACAAACCATCATCTAAACATACACTAGCAAAAAACAACCATGATGCTGAAAAAGGGGTAACGCTTTGCTGCACCAGGACCAAAGCCTGCCTCTGGGGTTTAACCACTGAAGGACAAGCATTTCAGCTTGTGAGATTCAGGCTAATTTTGGGCAAAGCACAGGTGTCCTCTACAGTGGCTAGCTAAACACAAAGAAATCTGCTGATCTGAATGATAATCGGTGGCTACATTACTGCTGCTGCAGCTCTGGAAAGATGCATTTCAGAAGATAAAGCATAAAAATGCAGGAATCCAGTGCTGGCTTACCGCCTCCTATAAAACTTAAAGTAACTGGCTACATCTCTAGGTAATTAGTCATATTAGTTGGAGACATCTTGGTAATGCCAATCAGTCATGTGTCTCTCATTGGCAAACCAACTGCTGGAAGAGGCTTGACGGGAACAGGTGAAGAACTACGTTATGTTACGAAGATAATGGTCAAGAATCAGGATAACACCGGAGATGATATGTATCCTTCATCAGGAAAAATTACCAACAGACAAGTCCAGAAGCCCCCTCTAAGAAGTAATAAGTAAAGTTGACCTGATTCATTAGCAGTGAAAAAATCTCTGTACTGTGGGGGACTAGAAGGGACTAGCAGCAAGACGTGCAAGCAACTTGGTTTTATACCTGCTGCATCCTAAAGATAGGCAGTGTGCAGTTGACAGAGGAGTTCTCAGCACTGAAGTTGAACTTCACCCTAAGGCCACTCCTTTTATGGGAGAAGAGGAAGGAAAGAGAAGACCTGGGATGAAGAAAGCACCTTGGAGAGCCGTATTTGCCCTCTTGCCACTGCTAGAGGATGGATAATGCTTGCTTCTGCTGGGAACAGCCACCTGCCCCCTGCAGAGCAGCACTGCTGAGCCCACATTTCTAACCCGTACCATCAGTGGGGCAGCAGCCACCAGCCTGCATTTCCCTGGCTCTGGCAGAGGAGGGCTCACCATCTTGCTGACCCTACACTCCAGTGCTCCAGGCAACTGCCTACTTTGTCTATGCCTAAAATCAGCAGTATCCTCCCTGCTAAGGGCAAATGGGCGTAACACAGAAAGGTTTATTGTATTGACAATTTGCAATCACTTTTCTTACTCACTAAATGTGAGCATGATGCCATGCCACTTGGTCCTCTTATTTACCCCTTACTTTCCTCTCACTCTCCTTTGTCTTCCCTGTGACCTTCCCTTTAAATACTTGCTAGTCATTGCTAGCTGAAATTTTTAACAGCAAACCAGTGTGCAGCATAGGAATAGTTATTTTTGGAAAGAAGAAAGGAAAATAAGGAAGGACCTCCTCTCCCCTGCCTTCCTTGAAGTACTAAGAACATCTCTCCTGAGACACGAATCTCTTCACACAAAACCTAGAGAAAGGCTCTGCAGTAAAGGCTAGATTAGCCTCTTGTGAAACTTGTACTGATTTAATCCAACTGGACTAGTCACCATTAGTTTCATGTGAATGACGCATTTTTCAGTTCAGCAACCAGAAGAAAGCTATGGTTAAGTCCAAACAAGTTGTTTTGGTTTTTATCCCTTCACAGAAATGAAAACTGGAAGGTAAATTAATTTTGTATTAGACTAAATATTCCTGCTTTACTAAAATGAAACACACTTAAGAAAAATGAAGGAAATGAAGGGCTAGATTCACAAAAATTCCTGAGACTCTATGAATAGTTAAATGTTTTAAACAAAGAGGAATGGCTCCAGCAGGACAGACAGACTGTGGGACATCCACCTATAACCACCTCAGGCTATATTCTGCTGCTTCAAATGCCCGATCAGATTCAAACACAAAGAAAGATCTGAAATTTGGTCTCTCACTTTCCCAGAAGAGAGTCCAAACCACCTGGCTATGAGGCATTTTGAGGCACCTTTCCTTCAATCCCTCCCACTGTAGCTGTTCCAGTTGATATTTAATATTTTGAGAGAGAGACTATATTAAACCAATGCTTCAGACATTTTTCTGGGAGGTGGGAGAAAACAGTGTCATACATTCCTCAACACTGGGGTTATCTGCCAGCTAAAGGGGGTAATAACTCCCTCTTTCTTCCTGGAAAAAAAGAGTCCCTTGCAGTTGAAGCAGTTTGGTAAATTTGATTTGAATTAGTAAATACTTTGGGGATGACTGAAAACAGGCTTTTTAGTGAATAAATGATTCACACTGAAAAATACCAGCTGAGCTGAAGTTGCAGAACAACAGGATGCACTCATCTACTGGGTATATTTTTTCTGCTTTGCAAAGCTCATCTCCTTTGGTAACATAGCACTGCTACTGTGTAAAAATCCAAATTGCTTATGAGGGGGAAATATTTCAGTAAACTCCAATTGAGGCACTGGGGTACACTTGCATCATCAGGAAACAGTTCTTTGTACTACCAGTAGCTTTATATGGTTTCAGGCTTGCACAGAATTTGCCACGAATTATTATGAAACAACATGAAACATTAAATGCAATGAAAAAAAGATGAGAGACTGTGGTTCAGCACCAGCCTCTGACTACAGAGCCATCCATTTGGTCATGATGTAGCAGAAGAAAAAAAAAGTAGCTGTTATAATGAGAGAAGAAAGGCTTCAATAATAAAGTGTGTGGAAAATACCCAGAACTTTAAGAAAGCATCATTATCTGCTGAGAAGTTTTACTTACAAGGTATCTCTCGGTATCCACATTCCAAGGCATGAAAGTAGTTCATAAATTCCCTCACTGGTATTTTAAAGGTTTCAAACAGCCCCATGTCTTCAAAAAGCCTGTATGATACCTGAAAAAAACAAACCAACCATGCTGCTAAATAGACCAGAAAAACCCTAAAAATTAGATATAAAAATTATTCTGTGGAATTACCCCCTGAAAACCTCCTTTTCTAGTGGTATTTTCTCAAGTACATCTGATCCAGCTATAGCTGCAACTATTTGCATTTCCATAGGGATATGGCTACATAGCCAAACAGACAAGCTATTAGTACCAAACAGTCGTCCTCATTCCTTCATTACACACTTCCAGATGTTCTTCTCTTCCTTTCAGGCACACAGATCCCCCAAATTTTTCAGGCACCTCAGAAACATACACATGTAAAGGAAGATATCCAGAGGTCTTTAGTGTCCTGGGAAAAACTTCCCCACAAACTTCTCTAACAAGCAACCATGAGTCAAATCAATTCCCAGAAAGAGGGGGAACAAGCGAAGGAATGACAAAAGGACAGAACCATTTGGATCCTATGCATTATCTCCTTTACCTCTCCCCCATTTTGGTAGTGAAATGGCAAAAGTGACTTCAACAGGATTTCAGAGGCAGCAAGTGGCTTAGGAAGCAGAGCTCCTCCAAGTGTTCCTGCACTGAAAGATGACTGTAGACATCCAGGGGAGGAAATATTGGAAGGGAGAATGTGATGGGATGTGTGAGGGGATGTTCAGGAGAGACGAGCGCTCAGAAATGTAGACAGCAGCTGCCACAAATGGACACTTTTGAAGACAAGTTTGAACTTGACAAAGAGAACAATCGGACATAGTAAAATTACTGCCTGACCTTTTCACTTCTTTCACAAATTGGACCCTAAAGCTTTTCAGTTTATTTTTTTATTTACTGCTGTTAGCTAAATTCTGTCCTTTTGATGCCATCTGTCTGGTAATGATCTGCCTAGAGCAAAGAAATTTGAAGAACATTTGGAATGATGCGTGCTATACCGATAAGAAATTGTTACAAATTATGTTTTGTGTTTTACACCTGAATATAAACCAAAAAGCTATCCACACACATTTCTTTCTGTATATTGTGTACATAAATCAGGACCTGTGAGCCGCACCTAAAGTTTAATGAACATAAACTTCAAATGTCCTGCCACTGTGGATTTTCACAGTAAGAATAACGAAAAAGGATATGAATTTGCAGCATTAATGATCTTCCCTGTCTGCCCTCCTAGTCATTCCCTACCATGAAAAATCTGCATGTGAACTAACTCTGGCAAAGCATTGTAACAGGCAGAGATGATGCAGAGACGATGCAGAGACAAGTTGAGTGTGGTGTCTGACACCATCTGGGATGCCCCTCTAATGACACGTCTGACAGTCGGAGTTCTGCTGGTGGCCCCGGCTCTTACTTCTGTTCCTAGTGTCAGTGACAGTGCCACTAACAATGCAGTCAGGCAAATCACTAGGTAATTTCTCTTTGTGGCCATGGCTGTTGGCCATAAAGTAAAAAGTTCTTTATAGCAAAGGAGCTAAGGAACTACTGAATTACAGTGCTCTGGAAGATACAAGCTTAGAATAAAAGGTAGGGCCTGTAGAAGGCAAAACTTTACTCTCTGAAAACCCCATTGGATCCTCTGGTACTGAGGTAGAGTGAAGAGATTGACCTTATGCATAATTTGGATTAGAAACTGCATAGAATTATGTTTATCTATCTGGAATCACGACTGAAATAAATCAGCCAGGATCCAAACTTTCACTTACAGAGAAATGAGGTATTTTACACTCTAGTCTTAGATCACCGAATGGTACGCTACATATTTCCAGCAAAATATCTCTGTAAAAGAAGAGGATGCATAAAGAAATATTATTCTGCAGGACCAAACCTTACTGGTCTACACTACCAATATTGGACTCAAATGAGGATTGTCATAAAAGCATGTTTTCACTCCCTTGGATTTTGGGGTGTGGGAAATTCCACCGCAGTTGAAAAGAAGCTAAGCTGACTGTGATGGATATGAATGATAGCTCTTCCCCATGTAAAATGGCATTATTCTCTATGGTAATTAGAAAGCATAAACAGCCAAGCAAGTAATTTGGTCATTTTTGTAATGTTTTCTTTCTTTCTCTCTTTCTTAGCAAATGGGGAGGAGGAAGGAGTAAGGGCAGGTCAGAAAGATGAAAAAAGGGCATTGATGTCTTCCAGAGAGTCAACTAACTAAATTCTTTAATTAAAAAAAAAACCCACCCAACTGTGCAGTTTTGTTTACTCATTGCTCTGGATTAACCACTTTTAAGCGCTTCTGTCTTTTAAAATCGTTCCTTCCCAAACAGCATGCTGCTTCATGAGCTCCCTGGGAGTTAGAATCCCATGGACTGAGCATGGTGCCCTTGCAGCTGCAGTGCGGTCCCCGCTGCCAGTGATAAGCCCGGGGAAACTCTGACAGCTGCCAGGCGCTTGGCAGTGGCTGCTTCGCACTGCCTCTTGCCTCCAACTTCCATTTTCTGCTCATCTCTGTAATGATTGCTAAGGCTTGAATGAATCATTTATAACTCAGATACTTCTGGCGATGCCGCCTGAAGAAGGACAGTCACTTCTCCTGAATGCTTCCTAATGGAAGCTGTTCTGGAAATGGGGATTGTTACTCACATGTAGCTCCTCTCCAGGGTGTTGCAGGCACACATAAATCGCTCTCATTGGAGGACATGTGCAAAGTTTAGGTTAGCAGTTCCCTACTCATTTGCAGGCAACTCTCCTGCACTCTTTGTTTCTCTTGTATTTGCTTTCTTCAAATGTGTGTTTCTTTTAAGTTGTTAGCACCTAGTCTCCAGTTTTGACAAACACAACTCCTCATGAGGGCCACTGTGACGATCCCAGGAATATCTCATCCCCCAAGGACTGATTTCCCTCACTCCTTCATATAACGGCTGCAGTTTCTCTCTGTAGAAGCCGTGCGTGATGATGAGATGACCAGACATTCCTCTTGGCACCACCCAGGGACCAACTCACAGGCACTGCAATGATGCCACCCCGCCTCAACACTGCTTATGTACTGACAGCATAGGAGCACCACCAGCATTTCTCCTCTCTATGGGCCCAGTCATAAAAGCTAGAGAGAGACCTTAACTTTAGTCTATTCTTTTTCATTTTATTTGCTTTCCAAGGCAAATGAGTTTCTCTTCCACAGGTTTTACTTTTATAGGAGCTGTACAAAGAGTGTTAAGTGTGACTGAAGACATTATCTAACTTTATGGTCTGTTGTAAAGTATCAACTCAGTTGTAGAGCTCTGTTGTTCCTTTCTGAAATGAGACTGGTACGTAAATTCCTTTCTAACACCTATCATGCATATTTCTTAGTGCCACATTTAGAGTGCTTGCCACTGTACTTTGCACAGATGCTTTTATGGCCACTGACTGGTTTGGGGCCTTTTTATATGTCTAAATCAATTTACCATTCCAAAAAGAAGAAAGAGACATCTCAAGCAGCTTTAAAGATGCTAAGCCAGCATTTGCTTTCTAAACTGATTGCTTCCCTAGAGGCACGTGTCAACTTTGCTTTGTTCCATCTCATAAATTTAAACTAGCAAGGCAAACATAGTTAATTCAGCTTGTTAATTTACTTATTTTTAGTGGATGAGTCCATTTAATGGCAAAATACAGAGAATAAATCATCATAGCTTTTGTTTTCCTTTGTTTATAGTATCACAGGATTAAAAAATTGTACAAGAAAAAGACAATACTTGTGGCTGGAGAAAGAGATATATTTATTTTAGTCCTCTTATTTCTGAAAATCATTTTGTTAGGAACATCTGAGTAGGTGGGGGAAAGAAGTAAAGGATCTATATTTTATGAACAAAGTTGAACTTGCTACTTTCTGCTCTTAGGGAGTGGGAATTATTACAAACAGCTGTTACAGAAAACGTTGAATTTTGATCACAAATATTATTTATTAAAGCTTCTCTATTTCATTTCACAGGCCTCATTTTGTGGCACTGCAAAACAGATAACATGCTTAGAATCTGTGCAAAAGACAGATGTTGGTAAACAGAGTGTGGAGCTTTACTGCAAACCGACGGAGGCTCAGGGGAATTGTCCTGAGAGGTACAGAACTCCATGCAACTTGGTAAAGTGCTTCAAACCTATAGAGGTACCCACGTTAAAACAGAACAAATTTTGGCTCATCCAAACTCTTGGTTATGTCATTTAAAAAAGTTCTGGTTTTCCTTATGTTTCATTTATCATTCTATTATCATTCTATGCTATTAGAAAACATCATGACCAATATGATCTAGAAGAACATTTTAATCACATGCTCACTGTCTAGTGCAAAAGTGTCTCAGTGCTCACCACCAAATTTATATCAATATTCACATCCAGCCATAGTTTGCTTATTTCTCTAAAATTAACCTAGAGAGCTGGCAGGCTGGTTAAACATAGATGTTACTTGCCAAGCTAGAGAACAATAAAAGGCAGACCACAGAATAAATTTGAATTCATGCTGTGGTTTTCCTGGTTGACCACTGGATAATTGAATCTAGCTGAATAATAGTTAACTACCAAGGGACCAAGATTTGACAGGGCATTCTCAGTAGCTTGTTGCACTGAGATCTGCCTGACATATTAACCTCTGTGTTTGTCGGGGGTGTTAATTGTTCCACATTATACCAATTAACATAATCTCTTCTTTCCAGCACTCATCACTACATAATGCCTTGCAAAGCGATACTAGTTCAGTCAGATTCTCTTGGGTTTTTTTCCCCTTCCATGCCTAAATAATGATAATTACTTGCCTTTCCTGTTTAATAAACCTTAATACTTCCATAAGAAAAAATGGCTAATTTGTCAGTGTGCCAGGAAAAGGGGCATAACAGAGAAGAAAGTTCAGCCAAGAAGGTGATTATGGAAGTGACATTGATCGTGCTGGGTAGAGACAGGCTGTGTCAGTACCT
>NW_009597573.1:87593-97323 GCF_000690535.1 Cariama cristata | reverse complement strand
CAGGAATGAAAAAATCATAGTTGAAAGAAAGACTATTAAGCTCTCACATCTTGATTCATAGCACGTTAGTCTCCCCTATGCAACAATGATATGAATTTACTACCAAAGTGCTGACTCTTTAAAGATGAGGGAATATTGCAAGGGCTATTTTTTCCCCACCCCCTGAAACCTTGCTTTCTTGCACAGCCTGACTGAAACCTTCAGTATGAAAAAGGACTTCCTGCATCAATTGAACATATATACTGTTTAGGCCTCCCACGTTGAACCCCATAAGAAATCCTTTCACAAATAACTCAGTAAGGGGTGGCAGCATCTCCTGCAGATAGAAGAGAATATTCAGAAAAGTTTATGTAAACTCATTGGCAGAGAGTGGCAGGCAGAATAGACATGCATTTTTTTCTTTCACATTTTTAAATCTAAAATTATCGAAATTTAAAAGTAAGGAATGTTATGAGATGGAGTTCATATTCTCAGCTTTGAATTAGGTGGCAGAGATCACAATTCATTGGATGACCAGCCTGTAAAGACAATGGATCTTAACACTACTTTGTCTAAATCTGTCAATAATCTAGCCAGTCATTGCAGACAAGATATCCTTCTCACCTGACTGAGAATCCGACCACACTTCTTTCCGATTTTTTCCACCAAATCAAAGATTGGAAAGTTCCAACTATTTAACTGCTCCATCAGGGGATCCAAGTTGTCCATAACCAGAGGCTCAGGAGCAAGTACAGGCTTGTCCTATGCCAGAAATCAGAATAAATAGGAATTTTAGTTCTGTGAAGCATCTCATGCAAAAATGTATGCTCTTAAAAAGTAAGATCACATTAGCATCATCTGTGAGTTGATGGTACTTTGCTCAGTTCAGCAGAGATGTCCCTATTTCTACCAGCCCTGCAGCTAGTCACTCTCCGTTACAATTTGTTACACCTGAAGAAATAGAAATTCTGTATACGAAACATCAGTCTCTGAACTTATCCATGAGACACATTCATTCTTTCATTTGTGGGAATCATTCACTCATTTCCAACGGAGTCTGTCTTCTTCACTGTGAAATTTGCTGTAGTACAGAGGGAAAAGCGCTCAGTTTCTATTTCTGCATCAGGATTCATTCATTACAATCTAACATGGCTAATGAAGCTTGGTTCAAGTGAAGACTTGTACTTAAACTGAAACCTACCTGGTTTTCAAGGTCTGTAAATAACAGATGGGTCGTGCCCCTCCTTTCACATTTCTCCCTGTATGCTTCCATGAATTTCATTATTACTAAGAAACTGTAGATGAGTAAATGCCAAAATACCTCAAGAAAAATGCCTTTTCTCAGTATGTCCAACTCCAATTCAACAGATTACAATAAATTTTTCAAGAGCTCATGCCAACTTAAATTTATTAATTCAGTTATACAACAGGCTGTGGAAAATTTAACCAAAAAAAGCTTTCCCTCTACATCTCAACCAAGCTTACAGCTGAATATAGTAGTCGTGAGAAGATCAGCACTTGTTCACCATACTGCAATGTTCTTATGTTCAAGACATACATCAAGAATAATATCATGCAGCGGCCTCAGACAAGTGTTAATTAATTTTAAAATAAGGACCACTCTATATATTAGCCAAGATTGTAAGGCCATTGAGAAGCTGAAGTGTCTGAACAGGAAGACTATATATCATGCTGGTAGTCTAAGAAGGCAATTTCTTTTCCTTCCAATCCATTTCCTTTAAAGTTAACACTAAACAGAAGCCAAGCATTTCAGAAATGCCTAATGCCAGATCCATAAATTTATATTTATTTATCAAAATAGACTGTTAGTGTTTTATAAGAGGCCAGTGCTTAGCAGCTCTCGCACATTTCAATGGTTCCTTTCAATTCTTGAAAGTCAATCCTCCTACTGCAAGGTAGCAGCCTGCTGCAATTGCTGCTTAAAATCATGGTCACAATCTTTAGAGAGCCCTAGGGTTTTTTTTTGTGGGGATTTGGCTTTTTTGGTTAGTTTGGTGTTCTGTTGTGGTTTTTTTTTCCCCTCTCAGTGTCAGTATACATTCAGTCTATTGTGCGAGTGGAACTTAAGCTACCTCAGGTGGTATCAAGGGATGCAGAATGATGGTCTCAGGTGCATACGTCCTACAGACGGATCCCTTCCGCGTCTGCTCTTTGGAGCAATCTGTCTCATCGTCATTTTGTACAATATCGCTGCTATCACTATTGTTGGTCTCATAGTCAGAAGTGGCTTGCGCAGGATCATCTACAACACAAATCACAAAGCTTGTTGTGTGAACAGCAAGGATTGCATGAACGTCATCCTGTGACCTTCTGAGTAACAGCAACAGGATCTCTGACTCATAATACATATGTGCTGCTTGGCTGGGTCCAAAGTTGGACAATCTGTCCAAGGCATTAAAGCATATATCCTGCAGAGTGTAAAAAACGGGATGAGCGTTTGAAGAGTGAGAAAAAATTGGAGGACCATTATTTGAGCTGACTAGGTTACATGACAGAAATCATATTTCCTTTATATTTTAACTCTATTCTTCATTAGCATTTTGCACTTCTTGTACATACAAAAAGGAAAGGAACCTTAGAGACAATTTTTATGGTCTTACCTACATGTGTTCTCCTTTTATGACAGACAGGCATATCTGCCCTTACAGTGAATGATTATTGAATTTTAAGGGATGAGGAGTTTTTGATGGACAAAGAATTACCTGTTCTGTTCAGAGTGTGTGTGGTACCATCATTTGTATCTAGTGTCCCATCACCAGCTTCTATTTGGTTATAGGGTCTGCCACAGCTGAAATACATCAAGAAACATGCACAATGTAAAGAACCACGCGCAATAGTCTTATGTGAAATGATTTCCTGCTGGCAGTGTAAGATTATGTCATACAGTGTAAGCTATGGTACAGGGTGCGTTCACCAGGCAAAATTACAAGAGTGAGCTGAAGTTTTATTGACCTTGGATTAACTGGTCACCATCATTAAAATTGTGTTGCCAAGAGTAAACCTATCCCATGTGATTTTTTTTTTTAAAGAATTTTTTATTCTCTAAGTTTATCAGTACAAAAAAAAAATCCCCTGGTTTTGCACTACAGCTGCCCTATAAACATGAATTAAACTGATGAAAATGTGCTGGAGAGCCATACAATCTTCCATCATTCAATTTGAACACAGTCATGATGTGGCTTTACTCTCCTTTTCTTGCCTAAAACTTGAATATGTTCCCCTTGAGGAGGAAAAAGGTATTTTGCCGTTACTTCAGTGACAACATACTAAATACATCAAAACCAAGAGGGCATTTTGGACAGAACATACAGTGAGTGATCCAGCATCCAGACATTTAGCAATGAAACTAGAAGATAGAGTTTGTTTCATCATTCCCAGAACAGAAAGCCACTGTGGAATAGATCACTGTATCATGGCCTTTCCAAATGACTGGCTCTTCCTTTTCATTAAAATGCTTTATTCCTTGTGTGTGATTCCCTTTAAGCCCTAAATGTGAATTCATATCAGCTGGAACATTTCAAATTACAATGTCCCAAAACAATTGAGTCTAGGACCTGAAGGAGCAATGATATATCATGAAAACATGAGAGAACTTAACAAATCTGAAGCCTCATTTAGCAGTATTATATCAAATCTGTCCATGAAAAACTGACATTTTAAAATTTCTTTCCCTGGTGTGAGTCAGTATTTTGTGGCATATCTCATATATACAGCCTTTGCAAAGCAACTATTACAAAATTATTTTGATTGGTCAAACTTTGTACCAGAAACTTTACATCAATGTAAGTTCACCATATAAAAATGGCTGAAATCCTATACCAGATGGCTTTTGACTGGGTCATATTCTGGAGCTTGGTATGCCTTGCAAATACAATGAATTCCTGAAAGAATTTTAAATAAAAATATAATTCTGTATACAATGATACTTGTAGTGCACAGTCAAGCAAATAAATCTTGTATCACTCAGGTTTATAAACAAGATGAAAAAAAGTATTAATTTCTCTCTCCCATGTTCCTTGTGGTTTCCATAAAGTCAGTGCTAACAAGCCAAAATCTAAAAGTAAAAGAGAAAGAGAGGCTTTGATTGGTTGCAATGCCACAAGGCTTTTGCATCATTATGAGTGTACCTCTTTATTTCCAGAACATATTAAATCAGCATGAGTTTGCATATGTATGGTCCACATAAACCACTATATTAAAGAAAAAAATTACTGAGCTACCTAGTAGAACACTTGAAATCTGCTCTATGTCAGAAGTAAACATGCCCATGCAACTTTAACTCAATCCTCTTCATGCACAGGCATTAGAATATACTTCTTAATGACAGGATTGTTTAACATTTTTTCCACAGGATTCCTGCCTCATCCACTAAGCAGAACTAAAAATTATTACTTACGAGTTATTTTAACAGCATTACCTGGTGTATGTTCTTGTTTAAGGCAGTTTTCAAACTCTGCTATCCTACCACATTTTACTTTGTAAGTAAAAAAAAAAAAAAAAAAGTACAGTAAAACTGCTGTCTTGATGCCACTACCTGGGTGGATCTGATTTAAAACACTTCACACATCAGGAGTTCATCTCCTCTTTTGTTGTTGTTGTTGGAAGAGGGATTGGTTTGGTGGTGGCAGAGGTTTGCTGACTTGGTATTATTTCCTAGCAAGGCAGTTTTTTTGGCAGTAAATGTAGGGGATTGCATACCATGCAGACTAGCAAACTAGTGTTTGTTAATTTAACTCTCTCTGCTTGTCTTAGCCATTTAATTTCTTTCAGTTTTTTTGAGTTTGGAGTTTGTTTTGTTCTGTTTTAATTGTGCTTACATTACTAAGGGGTGCATTGTTTATGTGCTGTTTGTTCAGCTTATATTTGTGGATACGACATCCCTATACACTGATGGCTAGAAATGTGACAGTGCTTATGATTTTTCAATGGACACTAAAGGAACAGTGACTATTAGCAATAGTGGATGTCAATTCTATTAGCAGTCATTACATCACAATATTTTAAATAATCTGTTTGTTTCAAATAATCAACAACAAAGTCTATGCCAGCAATGTAATTGTTTGTAATGCTTACACAGTCTAAGCATTTGAAAACAAGGGAATTAAGAACCTAAACATCCTATGCAACCTATATAGATCACATAAGACAGTAGCCACATAAAAGCTAATGAGCATTTTACCAATGATTACATTGAAATCAAAGTCCACACATATAAAGAAAATACATTTCATCACTATCTACAACAACCTTACATTGATTTTTTTTTGACATTTTTAACACAACTGTTAACCATTCTCTTTAATAGAAGGCTTCCAGTGATAATTGTTACTAAAGTAATAATATTTTATTGAAGCAGTAATAAAGGCACAGTTTAATAAGACAGTAGCACGTTTATGGTATATTTCTTAGGTGTAATACAGTTTTCATTTCAAACAAATCAGTGCAAGTCCCAGTTTTGCAACACCTTTGGAAATCTTTTAAAAGCACTTTCTTTCTATTTAGTCACCTAAATACATCTTAAAAGCCTGTCAGGATCCTAGTCTGAACTCCAGTGAGGATCACTCCCTTGAGCAAACTCACAATCTCAATTTTGACTTTCTCACACCCACTTCCAGCCCTGCACACAGCATACTGAGACACATCCAAAGTCACGTGACGGAAGCCAGAAACGAAAAACTATTTCCAAAGATAGTCAAAGTTGACAACATTTAACCCAGTCTCAGATGATGTGCTGCCTGCTGGCTAGCCAATAATCACAAATCACTCACTACTATGACCAAAAGTAACATCTAATGAGTAAGGTAACCTTGAAACTCCACTGGAACAAGCTTCTAAATACCAGTGTTTCCCACTATCCTGAACTGGACACATACTGCAAACTCCGGTAACCTAACTTAGCAACTGAATCCTTTTCGAGAAGATAAGCAGAACAATTTTCTTTCCAAAATGCTGATTTTGCAGTGCAGGTCTGCGTAATCTGATAATGGATTACTTTAAAGTGTGAAATTAAACTGTGTTACTGTAATGCTTAGCAGTAGAAAGAACTTGACTGAAGTCAATTTCTGAAAAAAATCCCAATGCTACATAATCTGACTCCACCTAGGGAGGACCGGATCCACTCCTTCTGAGACAGTGCTCAAAATTACATAGTCTTCAGGAATTGTTGGCACACCTTTACCAGAAGGCTACAGGTCAGCAGCTTTTAAACCCTAGCAGTTCGATTTTTCTATCAAACATCAGTTGCCTGCTGTGAAAGACTTGGCCTGTGACCTGAAAGTGACTGTTCATGTTAAGGTCACCACATGAGAAACACAAGAAATCCAACTTTGGGATCTGCAAGTTATTGACGAAGAATTTATTAATGAATCAGACTGTGCATCTGACATGAGTAAAAGCTATAAATGTAGCTAACCGTCTTGCACTTTAAAACCACTTTGTAGCATTAATCTACACAATTACTCGTATACTAAGAACTGCTTAAATATGGTGAAATATCAATACACAATACTGCAGCAAACCACAAAAACTTGGATTTGGGCTAAAAGAACTCACTCATGAGAACAACGTGAAATGATTCCAACACATGTCAAATTACTATCTTACCTGCTGCAGATGACAGAAGGGTTGATAATAGGGTCTGACAGGCTAGGTGCACTCTGAGTAGAAGTTAAGACCTTGTGTGGCTTTAAGCTTTGCTTGGTGTCAGTATCTGTAGACTCTGGAAATGACATGGAAGATGTTTTTCCAGTAGGACTTGTGGCAGGCGTCCCCTGAATTGGTGAATGGCATGGGGAGGTGAGAGGTGAAGTATTTGGTGGGATACCTGGCAAAAGAAAAGAAGAGTCTTGTCAATTAACAGAAGTGGCAGATGGTTGTATGAGTTCACTGTGCAGAAATACTCCTCTTGAGATGCACGGGTACTAGCATAGCTTCCAAGCAGAAAAATAAGAGAAAACTCTCTTCCACTCTGAGCCAAGCCCGCAGCTGTCACAGGGAGGTGAAGCTCCATTAATATCAGCCGCTTCTACCTGAAGATCTGGCTCAAAATATGAAGCATGTTCTCCCTGTTGAGCAGGATGCACTAATTAGCAGGCATGAAAAGAAAGCCATGTGTTAGTGGCATGACTATTGGTATCAACATGTCCTAGTGATAGACACCAAACTTCAAATAGGCAGTTCCCAGATCCATCTGCAGTTTCTCTTTGCTTCACTGTCTCCATCTGTAAAGCAGGGACAAGAAAGGCTTACATACATTCCCAGCAAATTCGAATTTCTACATGTGTGAAGACATGGCAATAAGCCAAAAAGGCAATTTTCAGTAGTCATACATTATATGAATATAAAATATCGCACTTATGGTTCCATTTCCGCATTCCTTACAGATTCCAGCCTTGATCTTGTGCAACTTGAGTTTATTTTTCAAGATCTGTTGCTCACTATGAGAGACTTGTGACTGTTGCCTATACCACATGACATTGTACTCCTGAGCTAGTGTATCAGAAACTGCCAACATCGACATGTATGAACACTAGCAAGACGTAGTTCTCTCTGTCCCTTATTCTATCTAAGCACTACTGCCAAGATGAAAAGCATCAGACAGTCCAGTGTCTGAGACAATGTGTCACCTTCTTTTTGAATCTACTTTACATTTTCTAGTCTCAGACAAAAAGATCCCATTCACAATAAAGAACAGAGGAGCAAACATGATCTATCTTAAAAGGAAATGCATGTAAGTTGTCTTACCTCATGTTCTAAAGTTTGTAGGAACTCGGCCCCAGTCCATTTACCATGTTCTTTTTCGAAGCCAAATGATATAAAGATCTTATGAACTTTAACTGGTTTTATGTTTGAATTGTGCCCATCATCTGAATGCATTCCAGGCACAAAAATTGTATTACAATAAGGCAATATGTTGATCTAAGTTTATAAAACAGTAACCTTGCAGGATATATGTGTACAGTTGCAGTGGTTTTTCCCAATAACAACTTACTGTGACACGAGGTTAAAATATGATTTACTGTTGACAATCCAAGAGTTAAAAATAATCTCTGACAGTTACTACACTGTAATTTTAAGATATCCAATATCTCCTAAGCTTTGATTAGAGTATTTCTTCAGGAAACATGTGGTATGTATTACTGCCTTAATTCAATGATTGCAACTAGGGTATTATGCTAGTCTTGAGATCAGAAATCTACAATCTACAGAGTGATTAAGCAGTTATCAGATGGCCATGACATACAGAAATTTCTTTAAAATACAGAAAGCCTCTGCTTCACATTTACTAATCCTTTGAGATACCTGCTTTCCATCCCCAAAAAACTATGTCTTTAAAAACATATCGCAGTCTGTTAGTTGAACAGCGGGTTGAGTTGGATTATTATCTGTATTTGACCTATATGTTACCAGGTAATCTTTGTGACTGTTAGACAATACAATATATATGGTCATCTTTCAACAATGTAAAACAATTCCTGGGAATTTAAACAGCAATTTTCACAATAATGTTTCTAATCACAGCTGGCTTTCTACTGCTAGTCTCTTGAAATATATTTGGTTGTGCATTTTTTTTTTAAAGAGTAATTGGCCAGGATAGGTAACCAAAAATAAATAAATTTTCCAGAAAATGCAAACCTATTTTCAATGATCCAACATTTAACCATTTATACGCAAAAATGAAAGAAAATGTGTCTTGCTACAGCAAGGAATTTTGAACAATCAAGATAAGAGAAGAATAACAATACAGGGAGGATTTTTTTGAGTATATCCATCTGCTTATGTCCTCCAGAGCTTTTACATATGTGCAGCATTGAAGAAAAAAACCAGTAATTTCAATGTGATGTGAAATTACATATTTGAGCTTACCTTAGAATTTTGCCAAAATAAGTATAGCTAGCAGTATTTTAAAATGCTAATATTTTCATGCATAATTGAAGACATATTTTGTAAATTAAGAGATTCATAGATTTAGCTAGATCAAATTCTACTAAGAATTATCATATATTGCCAATGGAGCTAATATATAAAAGTCTAATTTGTATTAACTAGTGCAAATTGAAGCAATTCTTTAGTTGGAACATGAAAACAAATAATAATTAAAAAAGCTTGATTGTAAACAGTCTAAACCATCAAAATATCAGTCTTCTGCCTAAAATGCTGAGTCAAAATTTTTACTCCTGTCAACCAGTGCCCCCAGGAATTGCTTGTGATGGAATGGAGTTCTCCTTTTATCACAGGGGACCTCATGTATTTGGGCAAGAGAGATGACTATGAACACTTTTTGTAGGCAAAAGGGACTAAATGCAAAACTCACTGATGGGGCTGACAAGTCTTGTTTTCCAAATATAAAATATTATACACACACCCCTTTTAAGTTAATGGGTTAATCTCTGAAAATCAGAAGTCTAAGTTGGATTTGTTTTTTCTGAAAAAATATCCTGGATTCCTGGTACCATATCTCCATTATTTTTCCAGGTTCAATTTTATTCACATGCCTATATGCCTATTACCTTTTAAGATAATATTGTTACTAAATCTTCACTGTGGTATAACAAAGCAGCTTCTGTACAAGAGGAGATTGAATAACGTCTTTGGTTTGAAAAGGAGATGCAATGTGACAGTTCTAGATATGCAGGTCAGGCTTCAGGCATCTATTAAATTCCATCTGATGTCTGGGTGGCCAGTATCTCTGACTAACATTATCTCAACATTATTCCAGGTTGGGGGGGGG